>NW_027481846.1:0-132773 GCF_965637985.1 Blastobotrys vanleenenianus
TCGGCATTGCGTCTACAGCGGTGCTTGGTAGGGATAGTGGTTTCTCCCCGTATTGTCAATTAAATTGAGGGAATCCGCATCATCTTTTGTGGACTGGATATAGGTATCCCAGGCTACTTAATGTTCTTCCATTGATTTATTTTAATGTTTATATTGAGCCGGCTGTTGAAGCCCAATGTTTAGACACAGTCTTCCTTAGCGTTAGCTCAGACTATAATCAAGATATATTATTATTATTGATAGCGAATGGATAAATTCTAAGGTAATGAACGGACGAAATACCAGCTCGAAACCTCAATAGTCGATAGTATGCTCGACATAGGCCAGCTATAGCGTAACACCGTAATTATAAGGGCTGAAAGCACTATTTGAAGTCACATCTGCTGCGAAATCACAATCCGATAAGCTTCTTCCTTTTGAATCTTCGTAGAAAGCTTATTTAGCTCCGTAATATTAATAACCTTAATTAATATTAATCATTTAGCTCCGTATTGCAAGAAAGAAGTTTGGTTTTTTTTTATTTGCGATGATAAAGGTGAAACCCCCCTTTTCTGGGCACTCCAGCTATAATGGATTGACAACGCTTACCATGACCTCAATTGTTGGAGCTATGAGACAACTCGCCAAAAAAGGCTTACCAAACTTGGATGCTTCAGTCCGACACAATGGAAGGATTCTGTTTAGTGTAACTTCGTTTCTGGAACCCCTCCCATTTTTTTCACTAATCGCGCGAGAGAGGTTAGCACAGGTATTCCTACTTGCCTTTATTTTGAATCCGCATCATCAAGTACCAAGTGATACATCAAGGAGATTTCTTCTCGTGTTAGCGGTAGATCATCGCTAACGAAGTCGAGCCCCTCTACTCTTCTTTTGCTGCATCACCTATAAATCAAGTACGATCCAAAATAAAATATATGCGTTTGCCCCAGATCTCACGTCCGTAGAAACAGTTACAATTACTCCTGTTCAGGCCTACATATAACACATAAAAGTCAAACTAGAAATGTGAGGCTTTTTTTCTTTTATTTGAATTTACTTCAACTCAATTGGTGCACCAGCATGCATTGAAGCCTGCCGCTTGTTAGCGTCGCAGCTAAAATAAAATATACAATCCAAAAGCCTGTGGATACCCTTAAAGCTCTCCTTTTCTTGGTTTAGGAAGAAGGCCCAAAATCGTCGTCCAAATTAGGTTGACAACGCCATTAAAAGGCACAATAAATTCCACCGGTAAAAGGCAGAACGTAATCGCTGATGCTAATGGCCAAATGACGTAACTGGCCTTTAATGTCTTCATATAGTTCTGTAGAATAATGTTAGTCCCTCGTTTTACAACCCATGTCTCATAATATAACTCACCAGACCCAGATATCGGTCCACGTTATGCCCGTCCCAGTATGCGCTGTATGATATAAACAGAAAAATTGATATTGGATTGCCAACAAACTGGTCCCAGAATATCTTGGGACCAGCAGAGGTAAAGCTGGAGTTCAATTGGTCTGTCCAAAATTTCTTTTTAGTAATCGATTAGTCCAGCCACAACAATCACAATGATTTACACTTACAGTCCATATGCCATTAACCACTCCCCATACGTAGAACTTGAGAAGGCTGGCGGGTTGCAACCTCTTTTCGATAAAGAATTGGAGTAGCCCCTGAGAGAGCCCTGCTAGCGCTGATGAAGCTACGGCACTCGCTCCAACACTACTCGCATTGTAGATATTGTCGAAAAAGAACACGCATAGCGCAACTAGTGTCAGTTGAATTGATACAACGACGACAAGCGGGATGTTTGTCAAGTCGCTCTTGGTCGGATACCAACTCCGTGTCCGAACATGACGACCAGTCTGAAGCCTGGGCGCGCGGGGACGGCCGGACTCCAAATCTATGGGCTTCTCCAAATTCATCAAAAGAGATTGCTTGTGCTGGAGGAGAGAATATTTGTCCAAAGGATTGTCGCGATTTGGTTTTGAGACGCACTTGTCTCAGTACTAAGGGGTGCTCGAAAAAAAAAGTTACACCGTGGCTTGGACATGCATGCACAATGAACATGGCATTCAGGTACACCGTATGTATACGTATGTACCCACTACACGCATACAGTGGGCCGGCTTTTCAAATGCCAAGGCTCACGGACAGGCTCATATAATTCTTATTTTCTGCGGCGTATGCGGGTAATAAAAATATGGTTATCATTTATTATTACCGTGGGTGGGGTAACCCCCTGCATATTTTAAAATCTGGAGCTACACGGTATTACAGTAATACTGCCTCGTGGAGCTGTAGTAAAAGTGACAATATCAATAGCTATTTAAATACACTATTAATCAAAAAAATACCTAGGTAGGTGATTACAATCGACCGTAAGTATCAGCGGCGGCAGGCTTGTTGTCAAGAGCCTCTTCAATTCGCTGAATAACCTCGTCAGTGAGAAGAGGCAGAACCTCATAGGCCTTTAGGTTGTTCTCGACCTGTTCTGGCTTAGATGCACCAGTAATGACAGTAGAAATGTTCTTATTCTTCAGACACCAAGCCAATGCAAGAGGGGCCATGTCAACCTTAAGGTCATCGGCAATCTGCTGGATCTTGGTGATTCGGGCGAAATTGGCTTCAGCCTTTGGTCCCTGGAATCGCTCCTTGTAGATTCGCTGAAGGACTGGGTCCTTGGAGACCTTATCGGAAGCATATCGCGACTCAGATGGCGTTCCCTTGGTGTACTTGCCGCTCAACAGACCAGTAGCGAGAGGAGAGAAGTTGGTAATGCCGTAAGAGTATTCCTTAAAAAGTGGAGCGAGCTCCTTTTCAACGATATCTCGCTCGAGCATGTTGTAAAGCGGCTGGTCAAATGCCGGTGGGATGAGGTTAAGCTTAGTAGCAATGTGATGGGCATGCTCAATTTCGTAAGCAGTCCACATGGAAGTACCCCAGTACAGAGCCTTTCCATCCTGGATAAGCTGGTTGAAGCCCCGAACAATCTCCTCCATTGGAGTCGATCGATCAGGTCGGTGAGCAAATACAAGATCGACATAGTCCAGCTGAAGTCGATCCAGTGATTCGGTCATTCCTTCGAGAAGGTGCTTTCGCGAAAGACCCCTACTGTTTACGTCCTTGCCTCCCCAGAAAAGCTTGGTAGAAACGACATACTCGGATCGCTTCCAGCCCAATTTCTTGAAAATTCGGCCCATGAGCAGCTCACAGTCGCCGTTACCATAAACCTCAGCAGCATCGAAGAAATTGACTCCCAGAGAGTAGGCTTTTTCGAAAATGGCAATTGCCTTTTCCTCTTCGATCTGGTTCGAACCGCCCATGGTGATCCATCCACCGAGGGACAGAGACGAAACTCGCAGGCCGGTTCGACCAAGGAATCGGTATTCGTCAGCTGGAACAACAGAATTAGGAGAAGTGGACATTTTTAGATACCAATTGAGTTGAAAATATGTGTGACGGGTGATTCTCTCTCCACGTTTCTATGGTGGTATTTATAATCGCGGTTGCAGCCCCTCGTCGACCGGCCTCCGACCCCCCGCCACCCCCGGCCCCTCCGCCGCCGCAATATCTAAGGCTGCAGCTTGCTGCAGCAGCGGAGTAACATAATTTATCTCCGCTAGATTTAGCGAATCGTCATCGCATTGGCTCACGGAATGCCGTTAATAATTAACCTTTTGACGCAGGCGTATTACCAATGGCAGCGCAATGTACAGAGCGTTTGACGACTTTAGTGGACGCCGGGTAATTAAAAGACTCTGTTGACGGTAAGGTTTCAACCGGCCGTTGAAACAACCATCAGTTCTTGGCACCGATTTGAAAGTTAAAATACGACTCTACGTGAAAATTATTTTGTATATTTTACTTTTTTTTTCGCCCACATTCTCCATGGAATAGGAGCAAACAGCTGTTGGATTCTGAGATTCATTATTGGAGAGTTACCATGCTTTCGAGACATGATTGACGGTAATGGAAGCCTCTCGAAGCAATACATAGATATCCATCCGTAGTAGCCAAATTATCTATCCTACTTCCCCGCTGTTATCTCCTGTATTCTTGCCTACACTCAATACCGGAGTATGCAGTAGGGCCGGAAAAATGCAGTACATATCAAATCCGAACCCAGCAATGAGGTACAATGCGGGTTAACATTAGAGACCTTATAAAATGGAGGTTTAACACCACAACACCTTCTTAATGATATATAGCTTTGACTATTTGTCACCAGCCTGAGTGAAAGTTATTGGCTTTTACTTTTGTTTTTTTCTAATCGTGCAATCCCGAGGGTCATAACGCCATTGATGCATGGACCAAAGAACATCGCTTGTAAAGAAATAAGGGCTCCGGTTGTCCGGTTACATGAGCATTCTTTTCAGGCCTATCTACGTATACCGTAATAAGGATCATAACTCCTTGAAATAACCCATTCAAGTTAAGCGATACAGAGAGAGGCATTACCTAGCTACGGTAACTTAAGTTAGGTACCGGATAGTTTCGAATTACAGAAAGACGAGGTACCTATAACGGTACAATAATTGCTAAAAGTAACAATAATGCAATGACTACTTTTACACGACTACTGCATATACACTTACCTAGATCATAGACGTATAGCATAATAATAATTTAATTCTATTACAGTACTAGCAGCTCATAGCTAGATATAGAAATTTTGCTTCGTGTAGCAGTTAAATAATACACCTGGCCATCCGTCTACCACATATACTTTTCAACCGCAGGAACGTTTCGAGCGATGACTTTTCGTATCTCATCCATAACGAGGATTCCGAAGGCCAATGGTAGAGGAATGAGCCAGAATTCGACCGGTACTGGTCGGGTATTGAAAATATTCTGGAACCAAGGCACTTCAGTGACAAAAATTGCAATTACAAAGCCCAAGCAAGCACCAAGTGGGATCCAAACGTTTCGCCTTTCCTTTCGAATCGGATCAGCCTGAAGGATACTGAGCTTTCTGTTTCTCACGGAAAGAAGATTGCCCCACTGAAGGATGACCAAGGTCACAAAGTAGACACTCTGACCAGTATAGTTGAATTCGTTCAACTGCTGCTGAGTATAGCCGTGGAAGCCGTCCGTGTAATGCTCATAAGCAAAGAAGAGGTCGCTGATAGGAATCTTCGCTGCCCTCCACATGTAAAAGAAGAACATCGCATGGGCAGTTACAGCCTCCATAGTACCGACAAATCCATAGACTTGGCCATAGATTCTGAGGTTAATAAGATGGTCCTTCTTGGCGTCACGTGGGGGCATCGACAAAAGATCAAACTCCGCTTTCTCCATGACAATTGTGAGGCACTGAGCCAAGTCGGTGAAAACGCAGATTATAATCATGAGGAAGGAGCTCAATGGCAATGGCACACCAAAGAAAACATTGATGAGGACAGGCCAGATCTCGGAGTAACTACCAGCAGGTAGAAGGTACCCAATTACCTTTTGCAGGTTCTGGAAAACAAGCCGACCCAATCGAATACCATCAACGATGGAGGAAAAGTCACCAAGAAGAATCAGGTGAGCAGCCTCTAACGCAACATCGCTACCAGATACCACGGCAATGCCGACATCTGCAGCTTTCAACGCAGGAGCGTCATTGACACCGTCACCAGTGACAGCCACAACCTCATCTCTCGATTTATAGGCTTCAACAATTCGCAGCTTCTGCTCAGGAGTGGTTCGGGAAAAAACAACTTCCTCATAGCAGCAAATGGCATCCCAGTGTTCGTCAACTGCGACTTCGAGATCTGATCCTTCAAGCACTAAACTCGTGTTGAGGAACTCTTCCTTGCGCCAAACAGCATCGGACGGTGCGTTCTGAACACGGGCCTCAACGTCGGAAAATGCATCTGGGTCATTCGAGGTAGTAATAATGCCTACCTGTCTAGCAATAGCAGCAGCTGTGAGTTTGAAATCGCCAGTGACCATGAAGAACCGTGCGCCTGCTTTCCGGCAGGAAGCAACAGTTTCAGGAATGTCTTCTCTTGGCGGGTCAATAATACCGAGCAGACCGATAATAGTCAAGTTGCAAAGGTATTCAGTGTAGCTTTCATCCTGGGGCATAACAGCGAGCTCTTTATTCTCTTGGGTGAACCGTTTCGAACAAAGTGCAATAACACGCTGCCCACTGCTAGCGAGCTTAGCCTGCGTGGCCATGATTCTTTGACGAGCGCTTTCACTGAGCGATTCGACAGCACCAGTCTCGTCGGACCAATAGCTGTCACAGTACTTCATGATAACATCTGGAGCACCCTTGCAGAAAACAACAAGATCAGATGGCTTAGTCTCGCTGTATACAGACATCATCCACTTGTTTGTTGAGTTGAAAGGGACGGTAAACACATGAGTCAGTGGGTCAAGAGGATGCTGTGAAATAACTGAGGCGAAACGCAACACAGCAGCATCCGTAGCATTACCGATGATTTCCCTCTCCGTCACTGGACGTCCAGCCGATTCTGGGTCAAACTTTGCATCGTTACACAGCAGGGATGCCTGGTGCATCATGGCGAGGCCAAGGTCTTTTTCGAGGCTAGATTCGTATGCCTCATCGCTGGTTAGACCTCTATCAGCAAAGCTGACTGACTGTACGAACATCTTGTTCTGAGTGAGGGTACCAGTCTTGTCTGAACAGAGAACAGTAACACATCCCAGAGTTTCAACCGTCGAGAGGGACTTTGGAAGGACATCTTTGGCTTTCATTCGACGAGCCACAAGCGAGAGCGTGAGCGTAACAGCCATAGGCATACCCTCTGGAATGAACGCGACAACCAAGCCCATACAATTTGACAAGATACCAGCAACGTTGATGAAGCCGGGATGGTCCTTTCGTAGCCAAACACCCCAGACAATAAGGATGATGACAATGAGGGTCAACGTCATACCGCAGATGATATAAACGAACCGCGTAATCTCACGCTGAATCAGCGTTGGTTGTTCCTTGGCATTGGAGGTCAGGATAGAAATCTTGCCAATAACGGTCCGCGAGCCAGTGAGGACAACCATACCAATTGCGCTACCGGTAGTAACATAAGTGCCCATGAGCGCAATATTCTTGGCTTCAAGGAAAGTATCCTCGACAGCTTCGGCGGTGCCTCGAATGTCTTCAGACTCGCCAGTAAGGATGGATCGATCAAACGCCAAGTCGGCTGAACCCTCAATAATTCGCATATCGGCAGGAACCTTGTCACCAGACTTGAGCTTGACGATGTCGCCGACTACAAGATCGGCAGCTGGACAGGTGGCAGTGCTCCCGTTTCGAATGACGACACAGTCAGCCGGGATGAGGTCAAGAATAGAGTGCATGACCCTGCCGGTAGACCAGTCCTCAAACGCAGAGAAAGATGCCTGAAACAGAATGACGATGAGAATAAGGATAGCGAGAGCAAGATTGGTTGGTGAGGGAGGATTACTCAGAGGCGGTCTCCAGCAGATGAAAAAGACGACCACACCAATCCAAAGAATCGAACAGAAGCCGCCAAAGATATACTTCAATAGCTTCCAGATGTATTTTGGCTTCTGCACCGACAGGACATTGGGCCCATCACGCTGCTTCCTTGTGTCAGCAACACCGTTCTCCAGGCCACGGCTAGGGTCCACATTGAAAGCCTTGCAGAGATCGCTGGCCTCTTTGGTCTGGAAGTCGAGACGGTCAAAGTAGGCCTCCTCAGCGGTGCGGCCTTCGCCTCTTTGAGACGAAGTTTCTGACCGATGAGTCTCTGAGATTTGCAGAGACAACCGTCGGTAGTTGATAACCAAGTTCGGGTCATTCGTCCGTTCACGGCGAATTGGAAATGGCTCTTCAATTCCAATGACCTTGGACTCAGGACCAGGCGGCCTAGACTCGAAGTCGGTAGAGACCGAGTCACCAGTCATCTCCTCTTCGCGACCGGAAAACCCCTTACGCTCCTCATCAGATAGCGTATCATTCTCACCAGCATCTACCACACGGGTGGCAGTAGGCGAGAGCTGGTGAGGAGCGTCAGATTGACAAGGACTATTATTGGGGTGACTAGAAATAAGGCATTGCGTTAGAACAATACAATTGCTAAATGTTATGGCAAAAAATTAACTTACACCATGGATGATAAAAGCCACTAGAAGTCGAAGTTCAGCTTAACGCTAAATGGTTATCGAACAACTGCTACTGCTGTGAGGGATTTGAAGAAGGAAGAGGACAATGATTGGCACTCAATGAGAGTAAATTAATCTACTGAAATGCGAGCTTTATATATAATTCCATCCTTCGTATGATAACCTGTGAAACCATTGGAGAGGAGTCTACGGCGAATGAGAGCGAGGAAGGTACTAGAGCATGACGTAAATACGATTTAGCGGCAACACTGTGGACTACGCCGAGGGATTCCAGAAGTGGATAAAGTTGAGCATTCAATTGATTACATTTTTTTTCATTTTGACTTATACTACCAGGGTGAAGCCAGGCAATGCTGAGGGTTAAACAACCCCCAGTACGGAAGTGCCGTATCCTCACATCGGTGCGCTCTACTGGGATTGGTTCCAGTTTGCTTCGCATTGCGTAGCGTACCAAAAAGTTTTTCCTCCCCCGTCGCGCTGAGGAGTGTCCAAAAGCAATCCGCGATAACCCTCTCTTGGCTCATTGGGCTATCGCCGCCGCAGGCCTCCCCCCTCCCCTTTGGACCGATAATCCTTCTACGCTACGAACCGCTCGATCTATCTACATAGCACTACACTGTCTCTAAAGAATGATAACTGAGAAGAGCTGTATAAGAAAGGAAATTACATACATTTCAATACATATCAATTGATGCTATTTTATCTATTTACCGGCTCACAAAAAGCCCTACGAGTGTATTCACTGGCTGCTTTTGCCCAACTGCACTCTAGAGCTGCACACCCATAGGGCAGCTGTATAACACACGAGGGAAAAAAAATCTTTCTCTGCCGTGTCGGATGCAAATTACAGGCGCTAGCTGAAACTAAGGCCCTACGACGAGACGATGCAGTTCAAATCTTCAGTGACGTATTTGACGATCACGACTCCAGCTACACGGTGGTATGCTACCAAGAAGTATGTACTCAGTGCTGACACCGGGGGCTGCACATATCTCAGTCAATCGGCCAAACCCCAATCCAGATAGCAGCCTCCTCCTATGAGAAAAATTTTGCTTGTTTCATTTCCCCCTTCTCGCCTGCTGTGCCGCTTGGACACAGCCTCAGCCTCTCCCTCTCCGGGAAACGGGGCTACATTCGGATGTTTTAATGCAGTAAGGAAGAGTAAATTAAAATAAATATCTAAATATCTTCGTAATAGTAGAGAAACGGCCAAAAAAAGCGGATTTTTTTTAATATATATTTTTTGTCTTCCTTAGAGGTAGGATTTGGGTTATTTTCCAGTGGATAGCGCTATCTGAGCTCTCACAATTCGGTCATCGAGGGGAATGGGGATATCCGCTAGCGCAGGGTGGTGACCTGTTTGGCCTTCAGGCTGGAACAATTCGAAGCCGTGCGACAAAGTGCACCGATGCGGCTGCCCACTTTCCCTGGCCAGTGCTTACTCCCTCCCAATTTACATCTGGGATTGGTCCAACCCACTGTGGATTCATCTTTACATTTTCCTACATTTATGACGTTCTAATATGCCCGCTCCCATTCTACCTGCATCAAACACGTTGATCCTTATGTCGTCAAATTAAATGTTCCTGGCTTGGCTTTATTATGACGCAGATAAAAAAAAAAGGACGGCACGAGAAGCAATACCTCATAACCGCTACAACGCGGTGTATATACGAGATAGGAGCCGTCCTCAGCGTAATGGAAGGATGTAACCAGACCATATATATGTATAGCTAGTCTAGGCTTCTCTACTGTTAGGAAATAGGTGAAGTGTTACGTAGGGCCAAAAAGAAATACACCAAGAATGCTGGCTAGCTTTTTTTTACAAACACCGTACGCAATATTTAAACAGAAGGTAAACTATTAAAGCGGATAACAACCCGAGGTGAATCCGCTGGAGAGATAAGAGGGCGTATGGAATTTCCTTTCTAGATCAGACGGGTAACGTAGCCCAATTTGAGAAGTGAACTGAGTCTGGGGGTCCTTTTTTTTTTTACAAACATGTAGAGCCGCCTCCGCAGTGTGCATTTCAGGCATGAGCGTTGCGAATGCAGATTTTTCTGTTGATACAGGTGGTTCTGTCATTGATTCGTCGATTTAGCGTCTGGGGTGGTGTAACGCATGAAACTCTATGGAGTGCAGTCTCGCCCAATCGGTGTGCACGTAAACCATACAAATGGGCAAACTCCTGCCGATGCCGCTCCTATTAACCAGGAATTTTGGGGGTTCTGTTGATTTCCACCCAATTTCCACCTAAAATTTTTTCTAGCCCTCGTAGAATATGACTTGTGTAGCTCAGTATAGGCCAATTATGAACTCTATAGTACCTCAATTCGTGTTCTTTTTCTTTGCAATTTTTATCCTACAACTTCTCCCTTTCTTAGAAGTTATTTGGCAGCTTTCAATGTTAGAACTTATTTGAAAACCGAGGACTGACTAGGGTATACGTCTTAAAAAGGAAGACTAAAGACCTATCTATAATTGATTAGAAAACTCCCTTCTTGAGCATTTGGTATATTGAATACCCGGTAGCTAATAATCTCAATTTCTTTCTCGAATATAATCCAGCAAGTTCCGAATTTTTGACGAATAAACGACTAAATAATCAATAAAGGTTCCGTAGATTCTTTCTATGGCCTGAGGCGACAGCTCATTCTACCTGGGATAACAATGGAGGTACCATATAAGAATGCCACCATTCGGTCATTGTGTCGATACTCTTGTCCATCAGCTCAACAGTCAATTTTGGCTTATCAATATTGCTAAAGTCGCTTTGGTGGTGTGAGAAAGACTTCAAAGAGGCGAATTATCTCGTGCTACAAATATGAGCGGAAGCTGATGAGAACCTTCGCAGGCTAGACAATATTAGTTTTAAACGAGTCCCCGCCCTTCTAGAGAGTAGGCAAGTGAGCTTGTAAAAAGTCGATTACCCGCCGAATGCAAGCGTCCTTCATGAACGAGAGGTCTCTGAGGAGCTCTGAGTCGACTTGAAGGGGATGGAAAGGCATCCATATCATAATGTGCTTTCATTAGCCGTAATTTCGCATTCGTCAACAGTTAGTGTTATCATTATTCATCGCTATCGCCTGCTGTTCATTCGCCCGAAGTCAACTATTTTTTTTGATGAGTTGTGCAAATAGAAATGGCTTAAACGCACAAAAGAATGGTTTAAAAAGACCGGAGTGTCGAAGATTTATATGTACCGGTACAACACACCAAGCCGGTAAGTTTAACTTAATTTTCAAAGCTTAGCAGAGAGAATACTGAATTCTCTATTTATGGTTTAATTGATCACCTTTGACAAAGAAGCAGACTACCGGCAATAGCTCTAATCGGAGTAAGAAACATCTCCAGCATGGAACGTTTTAGGGGCAATAACTAGAAAAAAATAGTTCCGCTCGCAGCGTGAGGAGGACCACACACAAAGGAGTACGTCAATTTCCCCTGGCCTCTCTAAATAAGGGCGACGAGAGTACTACTTGGTACCTTCCCCGGTAGTAAAAATATAAGAAGCTCATCCGTAGGCTAAAAGCGGAGACACTGGATACCGAATATCCAAGGAGGATCTACCGAGACGATATAAACAAAATTCGAAAACTATATTACAGATAAAAAAAAATAGCCAGCCATTGGACACATTGCATTTGGTAAACACATTATAGCTTTTGTCGCTATGTCTATGAAGTCGGAAAGTCGGAAAGTCGGGAGACCGTGCGCAAGCACTGTGGTACGGAACGCCTAAACTTTTCAGGTTTCGAGACTGTACTGATTCAGAGCACTGGAATTGAATTGAAAGGACGGAATGGCTCCGAAGAAAGAGAAAGGGAAGAAAGGCGGAGTCGTCACTGAGGAATCGCTCCAGGCTGTGGTTCTGACCGACTCTTACCAGACTCGGTTCATGCCGCTTGCCGAAGAGACCCCCAGATGTCTCCTGCCTTTGGCGAACACGCCGCTGATCGAGTACACCCTCGAGTTCCTGGCCACCACGGGTGTCGACGAGGTTTACGTCATGTGCTGTGCCCATGCCGACATGATTGAGGAGTACATTAAAGACTCGCGATGGGGCGGACACGATGCTCCATTCACTATTCACATCGTGCCCTCGCCAGAGTCCCAGTCAGTTGGCGACGTGATGCGGGATTTGGATACTAAAGGTGTCATCAAGAAGGATTTCCTACTTATCAGTGGCGACGTTGTGTGCAACATCGACTTCCGAAAGGTGCTGGAGGCACACAATGCGCGAAAGCAGACGGACCGGAACGCAATCATGACAATGGTTCTGCGAGAATCGACAGGATTGCACAGAACTAGACCTCGAAATAGCCCTGGCCTGTTTGTACTTGATGATAAGACTGGTCGGTGTCTTCGGTACGAGGCTCCCGGTTCTAATGTGGCCGACATTGCACTAGATGCTGAGGTGCTGGCGGAGCACGAGTCTGTTTCGTTCCGAAACGATCTCATCGACTGTCAAATTGATATCTGCACTAACGATGTTCCGGCATTGTTCCAGGAGAATTTTGACTACGAATTTATCCGATCTCAGTTCGTCAAGGGCATTTTGACCTCTGATCTGCTGGGCAAGACCATCTATGCGCATATCATCAGCGACAAGTACGCGGCGCGAGTTCAGTCTCAGCAGACCTACGATGCCATTAGTAAGGATATCATCTCGCGGTTCGCATATCCAATTGCTCCCGACTCTAATCTGCTCGACGACCAGACGTATTCGTACCAGCGGGGCCACATCTACAAGGAGAACGAAGTTGTTCTTGCGCAGTCATGCCATCTAGAGTCCTGCTGCGTTATTGGCCAGAAGACTTTCATTGGTGAAAAGACGCGTATTTCCAAGAGCACAGTGGGACGTGGATGCAGGATTGGCAACAACGTTGTTCTCCAGGGCGCATACATCTGGGACAACGTCGTGATCGAGGATAACGTCACTATCACCGACTCTATTGTCGCGAGCAACGCTGTTATCAAGTCCGGTGCTGTGATTGAGCCCGGAGCCATAATCTCCTATGGCGTGACTATTGGTCAGGGCAAGACCATCCCCGGCACTGCCAAGATCACTACTAAGAAGCTGCAGTTTGACTCGGATAGCGAGTCTGAAAGTGACTCTGATTCTTCGTCGCGGCCGCGGAGAAGCGTTGGCGTCAAGAATCTTGTTAATGACGTTGTCGGTGAGGACGGATATGGCTATGTTTATTACGATAGTGACTTTGCATCTGGAGAGTCTCATGCCAGTATCCCTGGCCTTGTTTACAACATGGGCCATCTTAACATTTCAGACTCGTCGATTGTGTCGACAGTACAGCAGCGTGCTACGGCGGGCCACGGACGACACCGAAGAACGACCAGCAAGGGAGTCATCCAACTGGAATCCGAGTCCGAGGAGGAAGAGGAAGAAGACGAGAGCTTTATTTCTGAGGCGATGGCAACTATCGAGCGATCTATTACCGAGAACCACACGGTCGATGTTGCTATGCTTGAGCTGAAGACGTTGCGAATGACGATGAATGCTTCGCCAGACGACGTCCGGGTAGCTCTCATGGGAGCCCTGGTTAAGCACATCATCAACCTTATCAATGTCGACGCCATGTCGCCCAAGGCTGCAGCTCGGTCTGTCTTCACTCATTGGAAGCAGCTTATCGCGCGTCAGATTTTCGACTTGGTTGACCAGGTGCATCTCATTTCGGCGCTCCAGCGGGAGTGTGCCAAGAGGCCACAGGGTGGGGCTATTTTCCTGTTTTCGGTTGAAGCTCTGTATGATGAAGACGTTTTGGATGAGGATTATATTAGACAATGGTATTCTTCTGCTGAATCGGAGGAGTCTGCTAAGCTGAAGGAGATCAAGAGCGGCTTCAAGGTATTTATGGACTTCCTTAACCAAGAGAGCGATGAAGAATCCGACTCAGACGATGATGATGATGACGAGTAAAGCGGAAACGGCGACGTATTTCGATAACCTTTTGATAATGTACAGACAAAACAAGAAGACTCCTAACGTATTCTTTGGTAATTCCACGGATTCACTACAGACTACGCATTAAGAGTTAATGCGTCTTAGAAGCCTCTGAAAATATGCTGCCATAGCCAATTTTCAGATCCAAAGGTGGTAGGCTAGTCAATTGAACTACGTAAAAGCAGAAAGATAATTTGTTGAGCAAAGGAGATGTATTTTTTCATCCTTATCTGCGCAAGCTACCGATAACTAAAGATTTCGGCGCTACAGTACTAGGGTAATTGTTTTCGTGGTACAACATTTGCTTTGTATTTGCTCTTTTCCGCAAATATTATTTAATGTCCCTTTCCCCCCCTCTTACCCGAGTTTTTCTGTCATCCCATGTATCACTTTAAATTTAAGATTGACTAACAACATTATGTACTGCAGTATATTAATACTAAACGGTGACAATACAGTTATCGGTAAGCTTCAACTGCCCAGATCACCTGTTTAGTCCCCAATTCCAAAGTACCCCACAACTGCCAACGACTGACCGACTGAATTCGTATTTCTAGTTGGCTAATAAGGATCCAAAGAGGACCCCACGCTGAGACACGCGCCGCATGCGGCTCATCATATATTGTACATCACTTAAGTGTCAAACACGGCTGTTTCAGATGACCTGTGTCAGGTGGGAATGGAGGATGTTAGGCGACACTAAGACAGCGGCAGGACAGCAGCAGGCCTGCCAGGTGATGAGAATTCGACATGTCGACTTGAACAATTCTGTGCCAAGAAGCAGGAAAAAATGTCGCAGGAAAGGGCGGAGGGAGGAGGCGCAAAAAAAGGATCGACAGCAGCCAACGTATCCTATTTTCGTCTGCGCGGCTGACGAAGCATGCGCGAGGTCCCAAATCCTCTCCTCTTACCCTCTTTCCCCTGCTTTTTACAGATTCACTCCGAGTGGTTGACCAGCCAGGGAAAGAGAGTTTCTCCTAAGTCAGAGAAAGTTTGTCGAACAGGAGCCCTACGCATTGCAGAAGGAAAAATAGGGGGAGGATTGACTAAGATATATCGCGACAGTAGAGGCCATCAAGGTGCGTATAGTAGTGACAGGAGAGGTTTGAGACAGTGTGAGTGCTAACCGGCGATTGAAGGAATGACAGGCCTGAGATGACAGAAAAGGTGCTTACACGTAGAGGAAGCGGTAGCTCTGTTAGTAGCACGGAGCTACTAGTGGGTCCACCTTTGCGGAGGCCTCGGGCTATTCAACTGCCACCAGCCGGAGCAAATGTCGGGCCAATGACCTCGCCATCGCTGCTACTATCACCTACTTCAGGCCCGCCAAGCTATTTCACTGGCGGCGGTGTGACGCGGTCGCGGGCCTCAAGCACATCGTCAAACATGAACTACCGCCCGTTGATTCAAGAGGAGGAGGGAGAATTCCTCTCAGACTTTACTCCCACGCATGAGAACGGGTGCTCGTATTTTGGATCCACGGACCGCGAGCCCATGCCGCCAAAGGTCCCCGGATTTGGAGAACTCCATCCGATATACCCGCACTACGTAAACTCTGTGAGCATGTATCGTACCCACCGGCTCGATTCGCAGGAGCCGGTGCTGATAAAAGTTTCGACTAAAGGGTCGCTCGAGGATCTTACTCGCATTAGACATGAGTGGAGCATGGTGTATCCACAGAGTCAGAGCGCCGATGACGACCGCAAAACCGAGGTACGCCATAAGGTGTTCAATTTCCCCGTGATCGACCGGGTCCAGGGCATCCTACGGCCGGAGGAGTGCATTCGCATTGGCTCCAACCCGGCTCGCGTAGTGCTCGTATACCCCAATAGCAACAATCTCGTCACGCTAAGGGAGCGGTATATATCGGCATTGCCAGAGGAGGAATGTACCGCCTCCAAGAAACGACCCAATATCACGATAGACACCGGGATTGCTATAGGCGAGGGCAGCAACAATTGCATGGAAGCAAATGGCAACTGCGCTACGGCGGCTAATAGCGTAAGTCCGACGACCTCTACGACAGTGATATTAGAAGGTAAGATCCCTTCCAATACGTCTCCGAACGCCATTCGGCGGTCGAGCGCTGAGGTCAAGGATATCCTGCGCATCATGATCCAAGTTACCAAAACAATTGCAAAGCTGCATAAGCATAATGTCACACACAACGGCCTGACCTCTTCGACGATATTCGTAGACGAGCATGGAAATCCGTATATCTCTGGCTGGGATTTCAGCTTTCCCATTCGAGCAGAGGACACCAGCAGAGGGTATAGGAAAACCCACTTGAAGCAGATTGCCGACTGTATGGGATATGTTTCGCCCGAGACTACCGGTCTAATTAACCGGCTGGTTGATTTCAGGGCAGATTTTTACTCAATTGGATGCATCCTCTACGAATTGTTGCTCGGTTTCCTGCCCTTCAGGTCTACAGATCCCAGTGAGCTTTCACATATGCATGTGCTGCGAACGCCGGTGGCTCCGTCGCTGTTAGCATCATGGATCCCAGGCTCGCTGAGTCAGGTCGTAATGAAGTTGCTTGAGAAAAATGCCGATGAGCGATACCAGTCAGCGCGCCTTGTGGTGTCGGATTTGGAACTCATTTTAGCTGGGCTCGAGCGAGACCAAAACTTTGACGATGAGGACTTCGAGCCAGCATCTGAGATGACGGTATCGCCAGTTTTCATGGTACCACAGCTCATCTATGGCCGTGAAATGGAACTTTCAGTACTCCACTCATCTTACCAGCGTAATGAGAAAGACGGTTTCCAATTCGTGTTCTGTCTCGGCGAGCCAGGGTCTGGTAAGTCGAGGCTTATCAACGAGCTTGAGCGATCGTCCATCTCCAGAAACACTTTCTTCTGCGTTTCCAAGTTCGACCAGTATCAGCGAGGTGCGCCTTTTTACAGTATTGTGACGGTGCTCAAGGATATTGTACACCAAATTCTCTCAGGGTCTATGCATTCCATCACGCAATGGCGTGATAACATTATTTCTAATCTCAAGGTCGACCTTTCCGTGTTGTTTGGACCTATTCCTGAGCTCAAGGAGCTTCTAGGATACGAATACCTCAAATTACTTCCCAAGTCGCAGCCAATGGGCCCAGTGCCAAAGGAAATGAGGTTCAAGTTCGTCGTCAAGAGCCTGTTTTGTCTCTTCGGTGCGCAAGGATTAACTGTGTTCCTAGACGATATCCAGTGGTGTCCCTATACCGAGCTATCATTGTTCAGAGAACTTACAACTTTTGCAATTGAGAAGTTCGCTGGAGAAATCCACATCACATTCGTGTGTGCTTCGACGAGAGACAACAAGTCTCGCTATCAGAGTCTTGTACGACTGGCCACGGATCTCAATGTCAAGTATGAGCATGTTAATCTATCGCCACTTTCGTTTGAAGCAGTCCGCGAGCTAGTTAACGACACTTTGGGACCGCCAATGATTAAAAACCACCGGAAAAAGAATGGGCTGTTCGGACGTCAACGCAGCCGTACTGCGGATGCCACGGGCATTGCCTCATATCCGCAATCTGCTGCATCAACGTCTCCGCAAGCATTCACTCCAGGAGCAATCTCACAAACTACGGGAGTTCCTCATGAAAGTCCCACGCTTCTGGCATCCCCCGTCGATCCGCAAGTGCAAAGCCTGACGGAAACAGTATACCAAGTGACAAACGGAAACCCGCTGTTCATAACGCTACTTCTGAAGTATCTGTATTATGAACAGTATATATTCTATGACGACGAAAATAGGATTACCAGCGCGAAGTGGCGAGTTGACTTTGACCGGCTGAGCGTGTCTGTTATCCCCAAGTCGGTGACAGACGTTGTTATCACCATGATGAAGAAGTTGCCAAAGCAAACTGTACGTATTCTACGTTATGCTGCATGCATTTGCAGCAATACGTTTACGCTCGAGGACCTGGCAGTTGGTGCCAATGTCTCATTCTCAGAGGCGGCAAACGCCCTCCATTATGCGCTTGACTTTCAGCTCATTCTGCCAATAACAATTCACTACAAATTCCCCTTCCTGGATCCAGTTGGTAGCACGAACATCGAGTTGTATGACGATGAAATTCGAAGGGTTGCTGCCGAATCCACATACCGGTTTTACCACGACCTGGTCCAGCAGGCGGTATACTCCTTGCTGGATGAGCGAGAAGCTCTTGAAGTGCACAGATCGATCGGTATGAGGTTGCTGGGGGAGGATCCGGATATGCCCAAGTCTACGCAGAAAGTAATTGAGATTGCGAATCAGATGAAGATTGCGGTGGCTATTGTGCGGGAGGACGAAAAGGAACAGTACATTGACCTTAATGTCCGGGCTGGAAATGTAGTTTACGGCATGTCTGACTTCGACATGGCGTACGGCTACTTCAACACGGCGAGGAGTCTTTTGCCGCCGGATTATCACAAGTCAATGCCCGACGTGTCGAAAGAAATATTCCTCAACCTGACTGAATTACAGTATAACAGGAAGAACTACGACGACTGTCTCGAGCTCGTCAACTCAGTCTTCCAGGAGTTCCCCACTGACCTCGACAAGGCAGCGCTGCTACGTACCAAAACGAAGGCGCTGTACGGCCTCTGTCGGACGGATGAAGCAATAAAGACCGGATTGGAAGCGCTCAAGCTGCTGGGATTCAATATCGAGGAGTCGGAAGGATGGAATAAGGAATACCATGAGAGCCTACGGCCGCGAATTCCAATATCGGTGTCTGAGATCAGAGAACTTGTGCATCTCAAGTCGACTGAGGACCCAAGGTTCTTGCTTCTACACGAAGTCATTTCTATCATTACTATTCCTGTTATCCTTTCATCTAGGCGACATCTCTTCCGGTCACTCGTGTACACGTCGATAGTGGCCTTTTTAGATCATGGATCATCGGCGTCATGCTCGTTCAGCTTGCTTTCCCTCGCATCCCTATTCCAAGGGGATGGCGGTAATGCGAACTTGATTCGAGCTTATGAATATTCCAAGCTTGCAATCGTCACACTTGATAGTGACTCTGCGGTGGGGATGGACTTTGGGATTAATATTTATGAGTATTATGCACTTACTCTTGCTATTTATTTTGAACCGTTATCTGAGGTGATCAGGTAAGTACTGCGCATGTGGGCAGCCAAGAGATTGTTACTAACACCGGGAAATAGGTATTATGATCTTGTTCTTTCGTCTGGCCAGACTTTTGAGGACCATTGCGGCATGTTGAGTTTGTCTTAGTAAGTGTATTTTTTTTGCTATCTGATGGTAAGGTGATGGTATATTGACGGTCCGCTAACGATTCTAGTGATTTGCGTCCACTTTGTAAATTTTTGGCTGGTGAGCCACTGTCTCGAGTGTTTGAGTATTTCCGACGAATCAAGCCAGTATCGTTACAACCAGGTGATGATACTGGCGAGTTGTGGATCCAGCTGCATACTCAGGGCATGTGCAACATGATGGGGAATGGTAATGTCGATCCGTCGAATCTAGAGGGAGCGTATTTTGGCGACAGGGCTACCGTGAGAAAGGTTCTTGAGAGCTCGAGCACGGAACTGAAGTATGCATATTACGTGCTCAAGCTCACTCTTGCGGTTATTTATCGGTACAGGTACATCGCAGCTGATATCATCTGCAATGATTTACCCAAGCTGATTTCTCAGGTGCCCGTTACCGTTTATCACGTTGTCGTGACGTTTTATGGCGCACTGGCAATTATTGATAAGACCGGCACCAGAACGGAGGCGGAAAGTGAGCTTCTGAATGGTTTTGTACAGGATTTGGAAGATTGGTCGCGTACATGTCCCGCAATGTTCCTCCACAAGTACCTTCTCGTAAAGGCAGAGATGAACCGTAACACGTGCAACAGCATCATCACACTTGATACCTATGAGGACGCAATCAAAGGTGCACTCAGTGAGGGATTTATTCAGGAAGCTGCGATTATCAACGAACGGTGCGGGTATCATCTTCAGTATCATTCTAAGAAGCGAAGTCTGACGTACCTCAAGGAGGCATGCCGGCTGTACACGCTCTGGGGTGCCCAGAAGAAGATCACTCAGATTACCACCAAGTATCCTGAACTGCTGGCAACGGGTTACGATATCTCGCGACTCAGTCTCTCTTCGACGGAGCTTACTGGAGCCGGTAGTGGTGGTACCAGTGGTGGCGGCGGTTCTGGTGCTACAGCAAGTGGGGGAGGTCTACTACAGGATATCCTCCAGCGGCCATCGCTTAGCAGCAACAACGTTGTGGTGCAGAACTCGTCACCACTGCGGTGGATTCTTTCTAATCTATTCCGTGAGACACTGGATGATGGCACGAATATTGATGACCGGAACCACCACCGTTCTTCGGCGCACGGTATCCATAGCGATACGACTGGCGACGGGTACTCTGTTTCCAGTAACCAGGGAGGCAACAAACAAGGAGGTCAAGACTTTGAGCTCAAGACTGCGCTTCAGGCGTGCTTGGAGATTTCCGAGTCAATTGACATGAACGCCATCATTGTCAAGCTTGTAGAGAGTGTCATGAAGACATCGGGCGCCGACTACTGTGTCTACATTTCATATGACGATGACAATGAGCTTTACGTTGACTCTATTGGCATGCTCAATGGAGTCAATATCATGGCACATGAGGCATTGTTTGCTCGGAATGATGTTGCTCCGTTGATGCTGGTCCAGCAAGTGATCACGACCGGTTCTTCGGTGGTGCGAGGGTCTGACGCGAAGCGGTTCGATACTGTGTACGGCCGGGACCACTACTTCCACACGCGACACTCGCAGTCCGTACTTTGCATGCCGATTCAGAACCAGATCAAGGTCATTGGTGCGCTTTATATGGAGCACCAGAGCTTGTCGACGGTCTTTTCGCTTCCGCGAATTGAATTGATTGGTCTGTTGAGCACTCAGGCGGCGGTATCGATTGAGAAATCGCGGCTTTACCACCAGATGGACCTCGCCAAGAAGACTGCCGAGGAAGCGACGGCCGAAAAAGCAAGCTTCCTTGCCAACATGTCGCACGAGATTCGAACTCCTTTCAATGCGCTGTTGTCGTGTTCGATTTTCCTTCTTGACACCGAGCTCAGCGAGATGCAGCGAGAGTACGTGGAGACCATTCGAAGCTCTGCCGTTCTTACGCTGAACATCATTGACGCTATTCTCGCCTTCTCAAAAATTGAGCACGGCTCGATTACCCTGGATAATTCTCCGTTCTCGCTACGAGAGTGTGTTGAAAGCGCCATCCAGCTCGTTGCCGAACCAGCGGCGACGAAGGACCTCGAGTTGGTGCATCTCAACAAGTGTGGTGAAATCGATACAATTTACGGCGACGTTACGCGAGTGCGGCAGATCATTATCAACCTGGTTGGCAATGCCGTGAAGTTCACGTCCAAGGGCCACATTATTGTCGAGACTACTGCCGAGAAGGTTTCGTCGGACAACCGGTACGAGTTTGTTATTTCGGTGACGG
The DNA here is from genome assembly GCF_965637985.1 of Blastobotrys vanleenenianus. Taxonomy (NCBI): domain Eukaryota; kingdom Fungi; phylum Ascomycota; class Dipodascomycetes; order Dipodascales; family Trichomonascaceae; genus Blastobotrys; species Blastobotrys vanleenenianus. Next base: position 21,497 of record NW_027481846.1, read on the forward strand.
ATACGGGCATTGGCATCCCCAAGAACGCGCGGAACAAGATATTCCGAGCGTTCAGCCAAGTCGACGGGTCGTCGCGGAGAGTGTATGGCGGGTCCGGACTGGGCCTGGCGATCTCCAAGAAGCTAGCCGAGCTCATGGGCGGCAGTCTCACCTTTGAGAGTAAAGAAGGAGTCGGCACGACATTCTGGTTCAGTCTTGTCGTCATGGCCCAGAAACCGAGCTCGCGAGAAGAGATGCGCATGTACCAGGGCAAGCGGTGCCTCATTGCTGATCACCACCAGACAGCCAAGGAGTCTCTCCAGACGGAGGTGGAGCGGCTTGGGTTTGCTGTGGATCTGTGCAGCTCGAGTCGCGAGGCAGCGGAGATCGTGCGGCGGTACGATCCGGGGTACTACTCGTTGGTGTTCCTCGACTCGAAGCTCATGGAGCACGAGACGTGCGAGGAGAGCAAGCTTATCAAGACACACTCACGGCGGACGCAGGTCGTGTACATGACGATTTTCGGGTCTGCTCTTCCCGATAACACTGAGGATAAGGGCATATCGGCGATTCTGATGCGGCCTGTACAGCGGTCGCGGCTGCACCAGATTATCCGCAAGGTATTACATTCTTCGGTCAACATCCAGTCGCAGGTCAAGAGCGCGGCTACGACGTTTGACAAGGGCATTATTCAGACGCTGGCCATCCGGCACCCGCTCAAGATTCTGCTGGCTGAGGACAACCCGATCAACACGCGAGTCGCACTGCAGCATCTCAAGCGAATGGGGTACAATGCCGACCACGCCAAGGACGGAGTCGAGGTGCTGGACATGTGTGAGCGCGAGCTGGTCGAGGGCCGGCCCATGTACGATGTCATTCTGATGGACATCCAAATGCCCAACAAGGACGGAATTGCTGCATCGCAGGAGCTGTTTGAAAAGTACGACGCGCGAACGCGTCCTTCGGTTATTGCACTCACGGCGAATGCTGCGGGCGAGGACCGGCAGAAGTGCCTCGACAATGGCATGGTGAATTATATTGCCAAGCCTATTTTGCCTACCGATCTTGCGGCGGTTCTCATGGGCGTCAAGCCACTCAAGGAGATGAAGTGACGATCTACCCTGCACTCAAGGAGACGAACGATCTACGACTACAATTAATTGGTAAAATTTGTATATTATAGATGCTATTTATGTTGTTATTACGGTTGTCTGCGGTTCTTAGGCTCAATTATACATGTTTTGAGACTCATGGGCTCCATGAGAGAGAGATCTCGAGATGCAATGAGGCTCATGGAGTCCAAGATACAGTTACCCAGAGTCAAGAGGCTCACAGGCTCAATGCTACAAGTGGATACAGAAGCTCATGGGGCACAATGATACAGAGGGACTTAAGAATACCGGGAATCATGGGCTCAATTTGATAGTGGTGGACACAGAGACTCAAGGGGTGGTAGTCAGGGGCATACTAGTCAGAGGAAAAGAAAAGGTAAAGAGTACTTAATTTGGCAATTTGTATAAGTACAGTATATCATAAATACCATTTATGTTGCTACTGCAGTTGGCTGAACATTTGGCTCCATGGGCCTCAGTATGATGGCGGTGGATCAGGGACCCAAGAAGGGTAACCGAGTTAACTAAAAGCACAATAATGAAGAAAAGAGGAGAAAAACACGGCGTATATTGTCTATTTTTGTTCTTCTATTACAATTGGCTGCGGCTCATGGGGCTCAATATGGTGTATACCCAGGGGCATTCAAATCAGTCAGGGGAAAAGAGGAGGTGAAAAAAGGGGGAAGGTGAGGCATACCCTCCCAAAGTGCAGCGCGCCAAAGCCCACAAAAAAAAAGCCGCGCCATTTCGACACCTTTCCCACCAGCGAGGCGTTTAGACCCAAGCAGCCCCCCAAGTGAGAGCTTTTTTGATTAGACCCCCGTTTAGTCCTTTCTTTGGAGAAGAAGTTACCGAGTTGACCAAGCGGTTTTGATCTGAGAGGCGAAATTGACCTGATTTACGCGACAAAATCGACGCTGGATTGACCCATATCAGCATAGAAAGCATTTTACTACCCCTAGACACCAGCCAAAACAATGCAGACCATCAAGTGTGTCGTTGTTGGAGACGGTGCTGTTGGAAAGGTGAGTTGTTCATTTTTTTGGGGAGAAACGACCGCGTTCGGGGGATGTGTGTGGATGTGGTGTGGTTGTTTTGCTGTTATTAAGAGGGGTGTTGGCTAACGTGATGATTTAGACCTGTCTGCTGATTTCATACACTACTAACAAGTTCCCATCCGAGTATGTTCCAACGGTGTTTGACAATTATGCTGTGACCGTTATGATTGGCGATGAACCATACACTCTTGGGCTGTTTGATACGGCCGGTCAGGAGGATTACGACCGACTGAGGCCACTGTCGTACCCGCAGACGGACGTGTTCCTCGTGTGCTTTTCCGTGACCTCGCCAGCATCGTTTGAAAACGTCCGGGAGAAGTGGCTGCCCGAGGTGCATCACCACTGCCCCAAGGTGCCATGTTTAATTGTTGGCACTCAGATTGATCTCCGAGACGATCCACAGGTAATTGAGAAGCTGTCGCGCCAGAGGTTGCGACCGGTCAGTGCCGAGGCCGGCGAGAAGCTGGCTCGCGAGGTGCGGGCCGTCAAGTACGTCGAGTGCTCTGCATTGACCCAGAAGGGGCTCAAAAACGTCTTTGACGAGGCCATTGTTGCCGCTCTCGAGCCGCCCGTCATCAAGAAGACCAAGCGGTGCATCATTCTGTAAACTGATATACGTAATACTCACTTGAATCTTTTCGCCCTCAATTTCTGCACTTAATTTATTAATATCTGGTCTTCCAGCTTGATCATTTGGTAATAGCACGTAGTATATTCTTCCGGTATTTGCTCCCTTTCCCTCCGCGAAGCGGAGCTACGGGAGCTCGAGGGCTGGCCCTCGAATCGCTAGCCGCACTAACTGGGGCTTTGAGATGAATTGGTGGGGGGCTTGGCAGGGGCTGTGCGGCGTGTGCGGCTGATAACGCAACCCCAACATGATGTTTGGGAAACGTTCTAATTCCCATAGAAACAAATATATATCCCCAGTCGGGGAGGACTGCGTAGATATTGCATCTGCAAGATATGACTAAATGTGGGGAACGGTGACTCTTCCGAGTGGGCTAACGGTATAAAACCATCAATATCCGAGAGTACCAGTACTACCCTGATTAGCTTTGTAGTAGTAGTAGTCGTACAGTAGTAGTAAACAACACAGTCGAGAGTACTACTGGTAGTATTACCTTTGATGGGCCAGGCGAGAAATGGCATCAGCAACACAGGTGTACCAAGAAATAGAGCTAACAGAAGTCACCAGAGAATCCGGCAGAGATAATGGCTTGGCTACTGGTCGCGTCGGGCCGTCATTGTCGCCCAGCCACTCGGTAACTGTAGTCGCAGCCGAGACATTTGAAGAAAGTGAAGAAAATGAAGAAGACATTGGTCACCCGGATGGCGGATGGGTTGCCTGGAGTGTCGTTCTGGGAAGCTTTTTCGGCCTGACTGCGGTCTTTGGCATCATGAACTCGCTGGGCGCTCTGCAAGCGTACATCGAAGAGAATCAGCTGCGAAACATGTCGTCGTCCAAAGTTTCATGGATCTTCTCCATTCACGTGTTCATATGCTTTATTCTGTCTAATGAGGTTGGCCAATTGTTCGACGCATACGGTCCTTATCACCTCATGGCCGTTGGCAGCGTTCTCCACGTATTCTCGCTCTTCATGATGAGTTTGTGCACGAAGTATTATCAGTTCATTCTTTCCTTCGGCGTAGGGGCTGGAATTGGATCTGCGCTGCTCATGACACCTCTAGTAGCCATAGTAGGCCATTGGTTCAACCGCAAGAGAGGTTCTGCTACGGGAGCGGCCACAATTGGCGGCTCGCTTGGAGGCCTAGTATTCCCCCTTATGCTGCGGAGCCTCTATAGTCGCGTCGGGTATGCCTGGGCTGTCAAGTGCCTCGCCTTTATCTCGCTAGGCACCCTCTCGCTCTCGCTCCTGCTCATCCGTCCTCGGCTTCCGCGGAAAAAGCTCAAGCTTCACCCGCGAAACCTCGTTGATCTTGGCGCTTTTAAAGACAAGCGATTCGTGTTGTTTACTGCGGCGAATTTGAGCATGGAATTAGCGCTTCTCAATGGCATCACGTTCCTCCCTTCGTTCTGTATCGCCCAGGGAATGTCGCAAACAAAATCATACCTCATGCTCACTATCATAAGCGCAATGGGAATTCCTGGGCGGTACATTGCCGGAGTACTGGCGGATCTCTATGGGCGTTATAATACGTTGATTGGGTCTACGTGCCTAGCGTTTTTGTCCATTTTTGTAGTGTGGCTGCCATTTGGTGACAAGTATGCAGCCATGACCTTTTTTGCCTTGGTTTATGGGTTTTGCACAGGAACAGTCCAGTCTCTGGCCCCAATTTGTCTGGGGCAGATTTGCAGGACGGAGGATTATGGCAAGAGGTACGGCACTATCTACACGTTTTGCTCCTTTGCGCCTCTGTTTGGCATTCCATTATCGGGGTTGGTTATCAGAGGGAGCAATTACGATGGGCTCGTTGCAATATGTGGTGCTCTATATTTTGTTGCTTTTGCTACGGTAATTGCGACAAGATACGCCTGTGTAGGCTGGAAATTGGTCAAGTTCTAACCTATGCAAGTCCCGTACTCTCATTGATACATCCCATGACTATTAATGGGGGGACCAGTCCCCCCAAACCCCCTGGGGCTCCGCTACGCGGAGGTGATTGTTGATGATATGAACCCAATTGGCTAAAACCAAGGAGTCCTCCGCGAAGCGGAGCTACGGGGGTTTGGGGGCTGGCCCCCAAGCAAAACAGCTGGGGGAGGGGGAGCATCGAGTGACTATGGGGGGACCAGTCCCCCCAAACCCCCCTGGGGCTCCGCTACGCGGAGAGTCTTTGAAAAGTGACCAATTGTTTTCTAGAGCCACGGGTGCTCGAGTTGGATGGCCATTTCGTTACCAGTACATGTATTACGTATATAATTATAACAAAAAGTTGCCGCGAATAATCTACATAGCTCAGTAATTGAATATACTGCCATTCCTGTCCATCATTCTCCACGCAAAAGCTGAATTCTCTCTCTACACCACCTAACAGTAAGGCATTGGAGCTGGGTGGTCTGTAGTGATGGGAGTGGTGGAAGACTGTGGAACGCGCACGCACCACACCCCCTTCAAATCGTGAAAAATCAAACAGATTCCTGCAAGGTACTTTGATCTGCTGAAAAATCGAAAAAGATGTCACAAATGTACTCGAATGCCCCATCAGATACTCTGAGTAAGTTAAAGATACAGAAGCCAACAGTGTAGAGCTAACAAATTGGCAGTTTTGAGTGGCGAGAAGATCTCCGGTGATGATATCCGAAATCAGAACGTTTTGGCGTGCCAGGCCATTGCCAACGTCGTCAAGTCCTCTCTGGGTCCAGTCGGCCTGGACAAGATGATGGTCGATGATATTGGAGATGTAACCGTGACCAACGACGGTGCAACAATTCTCAGTCTCCTCGATGTCGAACACCCAGCCGGAAAGATCCTCGTAGAGCTGGCACAGCAGCAGGACCGAGAAGTTGGCGACGGTACGACTTCTGTGGTCATCATTGCGGCTGAGCTTCTGCGACGGGCCAACGAGCTTGTCCGGAACAAGATCCACCCCACTACGATCATCACTGGGTACCGGCTGGCGCTCAAGGAGGCGGTACGATACGTGGAGCAGGTGATGTCGAGCTCTCCAGAGTCGTTGGGCAAGGAGAGCCTTGTCAACGTGGCCAAGACCTCCATGTCTTCCAAGATCATTGGCTCCGACTCGGACTTCTTTGCCCATATGGTCGTAGATGCCATGCTGGCTGTCAAGACGACCAACAACAAGGGCGAGACCAAGTACCCAGTCAAGGCGGTCAACATTCTCAAGGCCAACGGCAAATCTTCAACGGAGTCGGTTCTGGTGCGGGGCTATGCGCTCAATTGCACTGTGGCGAGCCAGGCCATGAAGACGAACGTGGTCAACGCCAAGATCGCGGTGCTCGACATGAACCTGCAGAAGGCGCGAATGGCGCTGGGCGTTAACATCACCATTGATGATCCAGAACAGCTGGAGGCAATCCGAAAGCGTGAGTTTGGTATTATCCAGGAGCGCATCCAGAAGATCATCAATGCCGGTGCCAATGTGGTTCTGACGACAAAGGGTATTGACGACCTGTGTCTCAAGCAGTTCGTCGAGGCTGGTGTTATGGCGGTGCGACGATGCAAGAAGGAGGACCTGCGGCGGATAGCACGGGCTACTGGTGCCACCATGGTCTCGACTTTGTCGAACCTGGAGGGCGAGGAGACATTTGAGAGCTCCTATCTTGGCCAGGCCGAGCAGGTTGTTCAGGAGCGGATCTCTGAGGACGAGTGCATTCTTATCAAGGGCACTAAGGTCCACTCTTCTTCTTCTATCATCCTTCGGGGCTCCAATGAGTATCAGCTAGACGAGATGGAACGGTCTGTACACGATTCGCTGTCGGTTGTCAAGCGAACTCTGGAGAGTGGTGCTGTGGTACCCGGTGGCGGTGCTGTCGAGACTGCGCTCAATATTTATTTGGAGAACTTTGCGACCTCGCTGGGGTCCCGGGAGCAGCTTGCCATTGCCGAGTTTGCCAACTCCTTGCTGATTATCCCCAAGACGCTGGCTGTCAATGCTGCCAAGGACTCGTCTGAGCTCGTGGCCAAGCTGCGGTCCTACCACGCGGCCTCCCAGAATGCATTGCCTACTGATACCAAGAAGCGAAACTACAAGTACTGTGGGCTTGACCTTGTCAATGGCAAGATTGTTGACTCGGTCAAGGTTGGTACACTAGAGCCTGCCATGTCCAAGATTAAGAGTCTCAAGAGCGCTGTCGAAGCCTGCATTGCCATTCTGCGAATCGATACCATGATCAACGTCAACCCAGAGGAGAAGCCGCAGGATCCTCACGGTCACTAAGGCCTCCCACTACCGCAATTAAGTGTAACGTATAGATGAACAAAAGGGATCCTAATTCCTCTATTTATCCAAACCCCAGCAAAGCGCAATTGACTTGGGGGCCAGCCCCCAAACCCCCATAGCTCCGCTTCGCGGAGAACACTACAAGTATCTCCGCGAAGCGGAGCCCCAGGGGGGAGTCCCCCACTGAACAGCCATCAAGAATAGGTGTAGTGCGGCTCGTGAGGCTCGAAGGGATATGCGGTGGAGCCGCATATTGCGCGGCTCGGGCGTATTTTCAAGCACGGCCCTGGATATACCGTGCGGCGTGAAAAAAAAAGGGGTAAACCTGCCTCAAGATAAAATTAGCAGGTTTGACACGACATTCATTTACTATAAAAAAAGATGGCTAGACCTATTGTCATTTCCGGTCCGTCTGGCACTGGTAAGAGCACTTTGCTCAAGAAGCTGTTTGCCGACTATCCAGGTCGATTCGGTTTCTCCGTGTCCCGTAAGTCTAGTGCTAAATGCATTATGCATAATAGATGAGGATCGCTAATAATGTATTGAAGACACCACTCGACAGCCAAGAGCAGGTGAGACCAACGGAAAGGAGTACCATTTTGTCACTACCGAGGAGTTCAAGGACCTTATTGCTAAGAATGCCTTCATTGAATGGGCTCAGTTCTCCGGCAACCACTACGGTACCACTATTGCTGCCGTCAAGGACGTGAGCGAGGTCCAAGGTTTGCAGTGCTTGCTCGACATTGATATGCAGGGTGTCAAGTCCGTCAAGAAGACCGACCTCAACGCCCGATACCTGTTTGTTGCCCCACCGTCTATTGCAGATCTGCGATCTCGGCTCGAGGGCAGAGGCACTGAGACTCCTGAGAGTCTTGCTGCCCGGCTGAAGCAGGCCGAAGCCGAGCTTGAGTACGCCAAGGTGCCAGGTGCTCACGATAAGATCATTGTTAACGACGACCTTGACAGGGCCTACGTTGAATTCAAGGAATTCATCCTTAACGAGAACTGACTAGCCAAAATTTAGACATCCAGTTAATAGACGATTACGTGTTCCACAGTTTGGACATATTAGATGATCAACGTGGTTTCGTTTACTTGGTCAGTCATCGATGATTAGGCTGACTTTGGAGAGTCGATGCGGCTCATGCGGCTGACGCCTCACCCCGGCCGGCGGGCCCAAATATCATCGTAAGGGCACAGGGCGCTTCCAAATGCATTATATTACCCCCTGCAAATACAATGAATCAACAGATAATTGTAGTTATTCACATATGTTCGTATCTTTTCCAAGATGATGTGCACTCCGAAAGGGGGGGGAGAAGGTCTCGGGCAATCAAATAACATGCCGAAAACTTCCATACGATTAAATAATTGCTCAATATCCATATCCAAGAACAAGTTTGCCATTATAGAATCGACAAAGAATATTTAAAAGTCCTGTCATTGGCTTGGATAATAGCCTGGCCAGAAGTACCACCCGGGGTAAGAATATTACATAAGCTGAAGTGTGGGAGATTACCAAGATCGCGTTATTTTGCTCTGATCGACAACGGTTCGTATCGAATCTACATTGAAAAGCTTCACCATGTCGCTTCCATCGAGCAATCCTGACGTTGAAATGTAAGTCACATAGCTCATTGGTAGAATTTTGCTGATAAAATTTTTTTCAAGTGATGAGACTGTATTTGACAGACTTCTGCGGAAGTCCAAGAAGGAGCCTTTAGTTCCACTAGGCATGGCAATGACCTGCGGAGCGCTTTACTTTGCGGCCAAGGCTGTCAAAGCAGGCGACAGCAGGCTGGCGAACCGAATGTTCTTCTGGCGAGTCGGTTTGCAGGGATTCACGGTCGCCGCTCTTGTCGGCGGTGGTTTGTTCATGACCTCGCGGGAGGCACCGAACAGGGAGGAGATGATGCGACAAAGGGCCAAGGAACGAGAGGCGCTGTGGATTGAAGAATTGGAGAGGATTGATTCGGAGAGTAAGGAGCGTCAGAAGCGTGCTCAATCCATTCAGGAGGCATTCTTGAGGCGAAGGGAGGAAGCCAAGCGAGAGGAGGAGGAAAAGCGAGGAAACTAGCGATAGTGCTGCGATATCTTATCTTGTACATAGTAAACTATATTTATCTTTACATTTTAGAATTCTGTCTTTTCGAGACTGCTACATTTGATGGCATTGATAAGCTGGTAGCTACTGGATCTATTTGTGTGGAGAGATAGTATCCCCCGGTAACCTAGATGAAAGCGTGTTGCCTAGAGGGACGGAGGACAAATCCAAGAATATGAGATTTCAAATATTACAGTAATGTAAAAGGTAGTAATAGTTATAAAGGACACTTTGGGACGTTATAACAGCTATTGAAGCAATTATAGTGTATTCTAATATTACATATAGGCTCCCATGAGGGCGCCTAACTGATTTCTAGTTTGATGGAAATACTCCTGACAATCACACCCGTATACTTTAGCCTTCGATTGGCCAATTGACAACGGAGGAGGCGTCTGCGACCACTTAGAATAGGATCCCGTATTCGGATTACTGGAACGCGCAAATGACGCCCATCGCGACTGAATCTGCTGACCAAACTTTTTTACCTCCCTCGACTCCGTAAGATTGAAGTAGCCAAAGCTTCCGAATAGCGGTGCAATATCTGATTGGTGACAGACAAGATTGTTGGACGCGTCATCGCAGGCAGAATCGGACGTGAAAAAAAGCTCTCCAGTAGTGAATATGTACTCATAAACATGCCCAATTAAATTGCTGTTACAAATGTTGGAGCACTGCCAAACAAGGTTAGTTCCGAGCTGTTCAAACGTCTTGAGTGCCGGCCAAGAGCTTTCGGGCACGAGATCCGCTGCTTCGTTTTGAACAGTGCCAATGATAAGAGGTTGGCGTATCTGCTTTCCCTGGACCACCAAAGCGTCGTAGAATGTTTCTTTAAAGATGCGACCGTCAATAGTGGGCCCAAAGTCGTAAACCAGACTCCCTGAATCAGGGAACTTCTCGACCCGGACTGAATCGATAGATGAAGATGCAGTGACAATGCTCTCCACGGAAGCCTTGGAAAGGCATTTTTTATCATAAATGGAGCAGTTAATGGCCGAAGACACGGCAAGGGAAATATTCCGAGAAAAGTCATTTGTGGACCCATCGAACGCCATGGGGTCAGACTGGAGGATGGCCTTGTCAAAACCGGTGTGTTGTGCGGTCAAGAGAAGACGAATCATCGTTGCGCCTGAAGACTGCCCAAACGCTGTAATATTGTCTGGATCACCCCCAAATAGCTTGATGTTTTTCTTGACCCATGTAAACGCTGCCATTGCGTCTTGTACCCCGGCATTGGCTCCAGTCTGTGGGCTGTTAAAAAATCCAAGAGCGCCCAGACGGTAATTGAAAGTGACAACAATGACGTCCTGGTTGGACACAAAGGCTGTCGGAATGATGCTGGGGTCTGCACTTCCTCCGCTCATGAACGAACCTCCATGGACCCACACCATCACTGGAAGCTTTCTCTTACCGGATGGCGCATACACATTAAGGAAAAGGCAGTTCTCGTCCTGGGGTTGGTAACTCGAATCCTGAGGACAAAATGGAGGCAATTGATTTGAATTGACGGGTAAATTGTTTCTAGGATGTTGGACAGGCTGTGGAGCGTGGAATCGCTCGGCTTTAGCATACGGAATGGACAGAAAGCTCCGAACGCCATTCTCAGACGACCCGAACACAACTCCAGAGGACGTATCCAATTTGCAAGAGCTATACCTAGAGCATGGCACGGCTAGGGCAGTCATAACCCATATAGCAAGCGCACTGAATTGGAACAGGGGTACTATCATCCTTGGTGCGAGAACTGACCGAGATATTTAACCAATTTGCCAGCTCCGAGGGCCCAATTTATATCTCAAAACTGTCACAGTTAAATTAAAATGAGGATTCGCAATTAACTCCGTCATATCGCTTCGCAATGGCTGCCGTATTGCTCGCAGACCGCCTAAATAGGCAGTTTTCCATTGCATGTTCAGCCGTGCACCTTCCCGAACGGGCGGTCTTCGAACCACCTCCGTGCGGTTTATCATTTTGCACGCTGCACCATCGAGCACCAACGAACGGATTCAAAAGATGGTAAGTGCCGTGCGGTATAGGCGTCTCGGAATGCTAACATGAAACTTAGAGTCACGCGTATATAGCCACTAATGCAATCATTGACGGTGAGTGATTATTTGGATTCGAGAGTCCGATTGGCTAACTGATCTAAAAGCGCACGAGTCGGATATATACGCCGTCGCAACCTGCGAGACCTATACGGCGACGGGGTCTGGCGACGGGCGGATTATCCTGTGGGAGAACGGCAAGCAGGATCCCGAGCCAATTGTGCTCCACTCCGCGAAACAAGGCATACATCATCTGAGCATAGACTTTACAGGCAAGATCTTGGCAGCAGTGGGGTTTGATGCCCGGCTTTTGCTGTATGATCTGACGACGCTCAAGCCACTGGAGGGCAGTGAGAAGATTGTCAGTGAATGCCAGTATGTATGGGCTATCTCGTTTGCTCGGGAGTCGTTCAAGCTGGCTGTTTCCACCATTGAAGGGCTGGTACACCTGTGGGACTTGGAGAGCTTTGAGAAGATCAACACGTTTACCTCGAACCGAAGCGGGTTCGGCGTAGCAGTGGATGTGTCCCCAACGGGTGAGATGGTGGCCTGTGGCTACGAAAAGGGGGGGTTGTATCTGTTTGATGTGGGTACAGGGCGATTGGCCTATTCTCTAACGGGCCATTCCTCTGCAATTCGATCAGTAGCATTCTCGCCGAAGGGAACTATGTTGGCTGCGGCGGGTGATTCGGGTATTGTTGCGTTGTATTCTACGTCCTCCGGTGAGCATATTGCTAACTTGACGGGACACAATGGGTGGATATTTGGGGTGCATTGGAACGAGACGGGAGAGTATTTGGCTAGCGTTGGGTATGATGGATTGTGTAAGGTGTGGTCGTTGGAGTCTAGATCGAATGTGGCTACGCAGAGTGAATCGAACCAGCCGTTGTTGGCGGTTAAGTGGATGAAGAAGGGCTGGGGTAAAGGTATTTTCGGTGGGTACCATCAGGGGATAGCGACTGTGGGGATTGAGAAGACCCTGCGGTGGTATAGGGAAGCTGCTGAGTAATTATACCGAGCCTTCTCTGCCTTCTGCTCTACCGTAATGATATATTTGTCGTCTGTCTACCCGTAATGATATGTATAGTGAATGATTGATTCGTTAGACCTATTACGCTCCGTCTTTTCATATTACAACAACCTACCTGAAATGCCGCTATGCGACGATCGCATCGCATTGATACCTGGGGGTTAGCCCCCAGACCCCCGTAGCTCCGCTTCGCGGAGATATTGTATTGCGATAATGGACTATTCTACCATAACTTATTCAGAAGTATAGCAATTATTCGGGAACTATCTCATTAGATACTTACATATTGACACACAACAATTCCTCCGCGAAGCGGAGCTACGGGGGTCTGGGGGCTGGCCCCCAGGAAGTATAGACATGCAGCAATCATGGGAGCTGCTAGGTAATAAATAAATAAATCTATAGCTTCTTCACGGCCTCGACAAACAGATCGGTCCTGCTTCGATTGAAGTTCTTCACATCCATGAGGAAGTTGGACCAAAAGACACCATTGGACGGTGAGGCGGTCTCAAAGTCCTTGACGACTTTATCCAGCTCCTCCTGGGGCGCCTTAGTCGCCAACAAGTACTTATAATAGTGCAGCCAGTTGTCCCCGTTATCGTTGTCCTTGGCTATAGCCTTGCGGAACCACGACTGGGCCTCTTGGAGCTTGCCAATATCCCAGAAGTGCCGAGCACCAGTGCAAATGACATACGAATCGCTGTCTGTCGCCTTGACAGCCTGGATGAGTACCTTCTTACGCTGGAGCCGCGGGGTATCCCAGATATACTCGCTCCACAGCAACCCCGAAGATGGGACTTCCTTCAGCGCGCGATTGAGCAAGGTGGCTGCCTGAGACGAGTTGCCCGACCACTTCTCAAGCCGCACTCGCTCCAACCAGATAGTCTCGTTTTTATCGTTAACAAGGGCTGCCTGATCGAGCACTGACCGCGCCTTGATTTCCATGTTCTCTCCAATCCACATCCGCGCCAGTGAGGTCCACAGAGGCACAAACTCGCGACACTGTCTCGTGCCAGCAGTGTACGCTTCAATTGCCTTCTGCTTGTCTCCTTTGAGCTCGTATATCTGGCCCTTTTGGATGTAGAGCTTCGCCGCAGACTTGTGGAGCTGTGTGCCTTCCTCTACAAGCCTCAACGCTTCTTCTAGGTTGCCTCTGATCCTCTCAACAAGAACACTCTTGGCCCATACTGTCTCGGTGCCGGCCTCTGAGCGGGCTCGGGCAAGGAGCTTGCTGGCTCTTACCAGCTCGTCGTTCTCTGTCTCCAATTCTGCTGCAGCAAGCCAGATCTTCTCCGAGTTGGGGTTCGCCTTGAATGCTTCGGAGAGCACCTTTCTTGCTGCGTCGAGGTCGCCGGCCCGGGCTTTCTCCTTCTGGAGCATAATCCAGAACGCCTCTGTCGTAGGGCACTCTGCAATAGCCCGTTCGAGTACAGACCATAAGGCTTCGTCTGTACCATGGTCCTTCTCCAGTTTGATCAGTTCGAGCCAGAGCGAGTTGCTGCTGGGATACAGGTCAAGCGCATGAGTGTATATAGCTCTTGCCGTTTCGTACTTCTCCTTGGCCACTTCGGTAGACCCATCCTCCAGCCACACTGTTTTTTGGTCCTCCTCTTCTATGCCTTGCCCGATAGCTGCTTTGATGATGGCGTGACAGGTAAGGGTGGCCTCTTCTGCTTCGCATTTTTCGGCTTCTTCAATCCACACGGACCGTTCAGGCAGGCCTCCTTGCTGCTTGAGTTCTTGCACGCCCTTCTTCATGAGCTTCTCTACGACCTTGGCGTCACCCGTCGACTGTTCCTCGAGACGCGCCGCGGCAATCCATACGGCCCGGGACACCCGCAGAGCTTTTCTGGCCCGGTTGAGGACTTTCTTTGCGTTCTTTGCGTCCTCCAGCCGCGCCAGACTCAGCCACAGGTCTTCAGCCAGCGGAACCAGTTCAACAGCCTTACTGAGGAGTGCCCTGGCCTCTTCTCGGTCGTCATGCAGGTTAATGAGGTCCTTCCACAGCGTATCACTGGCCGGGTTGCTCTGGATAGCCTTTTCCAGCACGCGGACCTTTGAATTGGTGTCATCTTCCAAAGCAGCTGCCTCTCGCCACAGTTTGACACTACCTGGAATGTATTCTAGGGCCTCTCTGACGATAGACTTCGCCTGGGACTTTGTGTGCAAGCTGATACTTTGCAGCCACACATCCTCGTCCTTGGGGCAGTTCTCGCATCCCTTGATAATTGCCGCCTTAGCGCGTCCCATCTGGTTGTCAATGGCCTCTACTCGCGCCAGGCCGATCCACCCCCGGGGGTCTCGCGGCAGCGACTTTGTGTACGAGGCAAAAAGGCTCTTAGCGTTCTGTAGGTCGCCAAAGTTTGAAGTATCAAAGCTCTCCAGCGAGGTGAGGTACCCCTGGACGTCGACTTTTGGGGCTGTTGTGTCGCTGGTACCTTTAATCCGGGTCAGAGAGGAGTCCAACAGGAGCCCTTTAGTGGCACTGATAGCCCGGAAATCAGTGGTAGCGCCTTCGGGCTGGACATCAATTGACCGGTCAATGCCGCCTCCACCCGATTGTCGGCTGGCGATGAGGCTGTCAGGAACAGCAGAAGTGAGCAGCTCGTCGCGGGCTTCTCGCCTCCTTCGCTTGTTCTTTCGCGTCATGTCACCCGCCTCGGGCAGGCTGTCCCATTCATCCCACGAGACCTTGCTGAGCTCAGACTTGAACTCGGCGAACTGGTTCCCGAGGTCACTGCGCCGCGCCTCTTCACGCTCTTCGCGCTCTCTCTCCTCGCGCTGGCGCTTGCGCCGCTCCTGCATGCGCTGGTCGATCTTGTCGTAGATAGCATCAGCCTCTTCGTCTTCGGCGTCTGGATTCGCCGTTGTGAACAGCAGTCCTTCTTCGTTCTCGGCGTCCCGGAACCGCTCGTCTTCCGCAGTGTCGTCAGCCTCGTCCTTGGCACCCTCGCCGCCAAATGCCTGCTCTGCCACGTCCGTTCGGGCCGGACCAATGTCGGACCGCGTAGTAAACCCTGTAGCACCTCGCCCGAGCCCCGGGACATACCCTGCGGGCGCAGGCATGTCCAGAAAACTGGGCTTTTTGTACATTTTCGCTGCTGTGATTTAAGTGATGGTGATGGCTAACGAGGAGGTTGGGTTTTTTTACCGGGCCCGTGAAAATATTTTGAGACATTCCGAGAAAAAATCTTCGATCTTGCCTATCGATAGCCTCAGTTACGTCGATAGCCAGCTACGAGGAATAGAATAATCAGCTGCAAGGTAGTACGACGATAGAGATGTCAAAACGACAGGCAGAGAGTATCGACGACGTCCGCAAGACGACGCCAAAGAAGAATGAGCAGGATACCGCCGGGACCCACGATATGGAGATAGACGAGGAGATGGGCGAGTTCGAAGACCCGTATGGAGACGACTTTGAGAGCGAGGAGGAGATTCTCGAAGTAGGCGACTCGGAAGATGAAGAAGAAGAAGAGGACGAGGATATGGAAGAGGAGAGTTCCGGCAAGAGCAAGGCGCTGCAAACTATCCAAGAGGACGAAGAGCTGGAGGCTAAAGAGAGCGTGAAGAAGCCATCACAGAGCCTCAAGACTTACTTGCCATATCTGGGCGGCAACAGCGAGACTCTGGAGCCTGATCTTACTGCGTACGACATGTACCACCCATTCAGCGTCAAGTTCCCGTCGCTGTCGTTTGATATCATCCAGGATAGCCTTGGCGAGGAGCGGAGGACCTATCCACACACGACCTACCTCGTTACCGGTACCCAGGCCTCGCGACCGCGGGACAATGAAATCACAGTTATGAAGCTGAGTGACCTGTCCAAGACCCTGGTACGTGAGGACGAGAGCGATGGAGAGAGCGATGATGACGATGAATATACGGACCCAATTCTCGAGTACAAGTCGCTGCCGACTCCGCACACCACTAACCGAATCAGAATGAACCCTCACGCTCGGGTCACGGGCGAGCAGTTTGCCGCGTCCATGGCTGACAATGGAGAGGTGTTTATCTGGGATATTACGCCGCACGTTAAGTCTTTCGACACCCCGGGGCTCAAGATCGAGAAGGCCATGAACCGGCCAGCGCACACGATCCGAAGCCACGGCAACGTCGAAGGGTACGCCATTGGCTGGTCGCCGCTGGTCCAGACCGGCGCGCTGCTGAGCGGCGACTGCGACGGCCGCATCTTCCACACTAAGCGGACCCAGTCGGGCTGGAGCACCGAGAAGACGCCGTTCACGGCGGGCGACGTGTCTCGACGAAACAAGAGCATCGAGGATATCCAGTGGAGTCCGTCGGAGGAGAAGATCTTTGCGTCGTGCGGCGCTGACGGGTTCATTCGCATCTGGGACCTGCGGTCCAAGTCGCGGACGCCGCAGATCTCGGTCAAGGCGTCCAATACTGACGTCAACGTCATCTCGTGGAGTTCAAAGAAGGATTATTTGTTGTGTAGCGGTCATGACGATGGCCGGTTCGGTGTATGGGACCTGCGAAACTTTGGCAGTAAGAACCCGTCCGTCGACGCCTCGGTCGCGGTGTTCGACTTCCACAAGAAGCCCATTACGTCTATTGAGTTCAGCCCGCAGGATGAGAGCCTTATTTGCGTTTCTTCGGAGGATTCGACTGTTACTATTTGGGACATGGCCGTGGAGGCCGACGATGAGGAGATCAAGCAGCAGAAGTCGCAGTCTGCCGAGCTCAAGGATATTCCTCCTCAGTTGTTGTTCCTCCATTGGCAGGAGGATGCTAAGGAGGTGCATTGGAACAAGCAGATCCCGGGACACTTGGCTGCTACGGGCAGCTCGGGCTTCAGCGTGTTCAAGACCATCAGTGTGTAGAAGTATCAATTAATACTTGCAATATCATTATTACACATTATATGTGATGTGCGTGTTCAAGACCATCATATTACTCAATTATCGTCCTTTGGGAGACAGGGTATATATAGAACAATGTTACTGTTTAGTTCTATGGATTCTATGAAATCCTTTTAATAGATGAGTATAATAGATTCTGATATTACAAAGAAAAAAAAATAACAGAATAGACCTATAGTCCCTTCTAATGGGACGAGCTTAAGCAATCCTTTTAATTGAATGGACTTACTACCAAAGGGGGTAATCCTTTTAATGGAATCGAATGGATTACATCTGGTCGTTATCCGCTGTAGCGCGTAGAGTCAAAAGAAAAAAAAAGTTTTTATTGTTAGCTCTATGGACTTTACCAATCCCTGATGGAGTGGAATGGATTACACATTACATTGACTGTTGCTTGTTTCGGCAATTCGTGCACATTATCATTATATCTGGTAGTTTTTTTCAGTAAGGTCAGTTCGTGGCACATCATGTTTGGTAGCTTTCCAGCATAGGTCAGGTCGTGCATATTATAGCGTATGGTTCTTTCGGTTCAAGTCAATTCGTGGCACATTATAGTTGGTCAATCCGTGTGGCGCCGTATATTAGAAGGCAGCAAGGCATCAGTTTCCGTAGCCTCCTGGTGCAGCTCTGGCGCCAACCGCTGGAGCTTCTTGGCATTCTGCCACTCGTAGTAAACCGCCAAAACAAGAAGAACGTTCTGCAGCATGGCAGTTGTCAAATACGGAAGCCAGGTAGACCATTTCGTCGTCTGGGCAAGACTCCACGTCCAGAGATACCCGCCCGGAGTCTGAATGCACATCATGGGAATACTAAACGTTCCGGCGTGCTTGAGTGTGAATGTCGTGTATATCTGAGGGAAGTACTGTGTGACTGCCAGAAAGGCTGCCGTGAGGCCAAAGAAATTGGCGACTGCGTCAATTAAATGCGGCTTGACAGAGTACACAGACAGAGACAATAGGAATGACCCCAGAGTGCACACCAAGCTGATCTGGCCCACTAGCTTGATCTTGGCGAACTCATCTGGCGACTCAAACGGCTGGCTCCGCGCGAAGATAAGCACCAGCACGAGAATAAGCGCGGCCGATGCCGCCTGGCACGTAATCTGGATAATGCCAGTAAATGCAGCAAAGCACTCGCCTCTAGTAATAATCTTGCAGCAGTGGTATATGGGCTTCCCCAAAAGCCATACGTTACACGTTGCACACACGCCAGACATGATTCCGAGCAAGAGGAACCATGGCGAGATACCCTCAGACGATTTGCGGCGTATGACCCTGACGTGCTGGGGCACGTACGACCCCACTACGCCAATGGCAAGGAAAATGGCAAATGCCGTATTCCAAATAGAAGGATTTTCATATTTTAAGCAGCTTAAAGGGTTAAGCAATCCCCCTACCTCCTCAGCCATGTCTGGTTGGTTTCGTGGTCCGTGTGGTTTCGTGATCTTAATTTGATTTTAATTGCTAGAGAGAGTAAAGTGGTGACGGACGGAGATGGGGGAAAAAACTGTGGAGACATATTCCGGCTCGCCGATCTTTGGTGGAGATTCTAACCAGTTCTTGGATGGAGAATTATGAAAAAATGAAAACATTGAGAAGGATAATTTGCGTAATTGATTTTAGCCAATCGTTGTAGGAATATTTTACAGCTATTTGTGCTTTTTAATCGAATTGTTTACGTGAGGATGTGACAGATGTGGTATGCAGGGCCTGTTTCAAAGCCGCTGGAGCCGCACAAACATGGCCAAATCGGTCTAACATTTTGCCCATGAGGTTCTACCGAGATGTAAATATTTTATAACTGTTCAATATTTGTATTTTTGAATAAACGAAGCATTTTCCAAAAATTAGAAAAAATTGTTGCAATTGCTGGTAGAGTGTTAATTTTCGGTATTGTCGTAATGTCTCGTTGTTTTGCACTGCCAATCATCTAATCTTGCCATATTGAGTTTGGCCCTCCCATCTTTTTATTTGTTATTGAAGCCGTAGAATTTCTATTTAATCAAGTACAGAGATTGTTAAGCAATCGACCGGGAATACGTTTACCGCCAGCATGAAGTCGCTATGGACTTGTACTAAAATCATGTTGGAAGAGATTATTACTGCTAGACTTATTGGGGCAGGAAGCATTATAATACAATCCAATGCACGAAAAATCTCATAAGGCAGCAGGATACTGCGAAGGAAAGCCTCATTCACAGGTTAATCGTATACTGAACAACTAATTGAATAACTAATTGCAATGGGCATATTTTCTATTTGAAATATCATTTTACCTTCACGTATGCATACCAATATATAGATCCTAAGTGATCTTAATGCACTGCAATGCCTTGATACCGCTTACTGGTACCGAGTACCCGTAAGTACCGGTTTTGCAAATAAAGACCTACAGTGGATGAACGTTGCTCCACAATAGGCCGAAAAAAAACCCCTACAATCTTTCAACAGTTCAAGCTTGCCCAATAAAGAATCAATTGCTATTGCAAGCCCTGCAAGATATGAGTAAAGTAGCCCCTATAAGAATGCTTACATGTAGCTGGTGCACATGACAGCCGCACGAGCCGCATCGGCGCGCGAGCATAACATCCGTTGCAATATTCCACTACTTAAATTTGTCAAAGTTATGTTGGCGCGCCAGTTGGGAGAACGCGGGCCAACCAAATCGTTTGAATTTCAATTGTCGGCGACAAAATATTATCGAGGGCATTGGAGACCGCTTAGAATAGACCAAAAAATGCCGACTACTCCAACAGCGTTCGCACAGGCGACCAAGTTCGTTACTGACAAGCCAGAGCTGAGGGCCCGAGTGCTGGCTCTGTACAGAAACTTCATGCGAAATGTAGGTGGGAATGGCACATATGACTGGGCGAAGAGCTAACCAGAGTGATTATATAGGCTTCAAACATTTCTTCCACCTACGAGCTTGCGTACCCAGCTGCTAAGATCCGAACCAAAATTCGACAGGAATTTGAGCGACACCGATTTGTTCAGGACGTTGGTGTGATCAACCACCTTGCTTCCAAGGGCCACATGGAGTTCCAGGAGACCATCAACTTCTGGAAGCAGCAGTCGCACGTCTACAAGTTCTTCCTCGCCGAAGAGGCAACCCACGAGAAGCAGAAGCCAGATGACTTCTTGGACAAGTTCATCAAGGGTACTGCTTAGACTTTTACGATCCTCACCTATTTTAGCATAATAATGAATGTACATTTTCGAGTTACTGGGTTTGGCGTAGATGGAGAATAACTGTATTTTAAAGGCATGGAGATTAATGGAGAAAAATAAACTGTACATGAAGATTGATGAGGTTCTATTGGCGGGGGTGTGGAGGTCTAGTTGTAAATGGGACTCAGGCCGATGTTATCAAGAGTCTCCTTCAGTGTCGTCGCAGAAGGATCAATTGCGGTCAAAAACCGTGCCAACTCCTCGCAGAATTCCCAATCGCCACTCTCATATGCAGACTTGAACAGGTTAATTGTGTTCTGCGTTTGATTGGAACTGTCGAGGTTGTGGAGCACCAGGAGATAGCCGCCAGCTGTTCTCAGCTTGCCAAGAGTAAGGCACCGGTCAAAGAGAGCTTGAGGTGAGCCGACTGAATGAAATAGCTTTTTCCAGTACGATACCTCTGTTTTACGCGTGCATCCCACGACAACGTCCAACATCTGCGGGAACCGCTGAAGTAGTCGACTGGCCTTTGCCAGCAGCTCAGATTCCAGCCCTTTCTCATGCGCTTCGTCATCAAGTACCTTGTACAGCATCATTTCGAGAATATGAGCAAAGTATTTGAGATGCTTGTAGTTGGTTGCGACTTTAAGAGCCCTATCTTCCTGGCCCATTCGCAGATACGATTCCAGCAGGAACGGAACGAACAGCTGAGCAGAGGTCCAATGCTTGAAATACGTGAACGTCGCCTCGCGCGGAAGCATCGCCTCACCCTCAAGACCAACAATAAGTCCTTTGTTAAGAAGCACTGCTAATGGATAAGATTCAATGGGCACTGTGGTTGGTGCATGGTCGACATCCGGTAACCCTTCCAAGTTTCGGAGCCATACGAGCATGTCCGTACCGTCAAATGCCCACAGTGAGTAATACTGCTTCTCCGAGTCACTGTTCTCGCTGACATTGCAGAACTCAATATGTTCATGCAGCACCCGCTTTGAGTATGTGATTGCATCAGTCTCAGATTCTGGTTCAGTCGGTTCTAACAGCACTAGCACACCGTCTACGAGCATGAGAATTGGCATGGCGCTGGAGGAATCCAGCTGCTGGGCCAGGCATGTAAGGGACCGTACCCGTGCTGGAGAAGACACGATCTCAGAAAAGGAAACTTCCCTTTCCAGTTCCAGCGTGATAGCTGGGTACATGGGGTCCTCCTCTTCCTCCGAATTATGCCTGATGCGATAAATATACAGCAGGTTGTCAAAAGTGTACACCAGCAGGACATTACCCACAAGACAGAGCTTGAGGATAGTACTGGGGAGTTCGGCTGCAAACAGCATATTTCTCGGTTCCAAATCTAGGTCTCGCGAATAAAGCCTCAGCTCGTGGCTAGACTCAGTCTCCACCCCGGCAATCAAAATATGGCCAAACCAGACCATTCCGCCACGAACTGAGAACTCTCTATCCATGTAATCCTCCTCAAACAGCTTCCATCGTCCCGAGTGCACACTATAATGGCACAGACCCCGCACACCAGCGACAGCGACGTATCTGCCGTCGCTTGACGTCGTAACGAAACGAATTGGCCAGTTCTCTGCAACATATCCGGGCGGGAAAGTGACGTGCAGCCACAGCAGTGCATCTCTATCAATGGTGGTCAAATCATTCTGATCATGACCTCTATAAATAATCATTTTGGTGTCAGTGTATAATATTGGCTTGTTGAGGTTTTCGTTGATATAGTTCCCCATGGCACTCCACTTTAGGATACTCATAGCCCATATCTTATTCGGAGCGTTCTTCGCAACAATAAGCACTACATCGCCCGAGTACTGCCATGTCGCAATAGAAATCCCGTCTAGCCAGGCTTCTTTTTCCTTCTGTTCCTGGTTCGACAAGAACGACGAGGCGTTAAGCATACCGTACACCGAGTACAGGCCCCATCCGCTCTCATACCCCACAAAGAGTCCGTAGCCATCAGGAGACCATTTCATCGTTAAAATCCCACCAAAAGATGACGAAGGGGGTTCGAATGTTGTAATCAGCTTCACTGTACCATGGTAGTCCTTGATATTGTACAGGAATATTGTCCCTCGCTTGCATCCAACAGCGACAACGCTAAACCGCGCATTTATCGCGACAGCTATTGCTTCATCGTCCTTGCGGCGTTTCGGATCGCTATTTTGTGAGGGCTTATGGATGAGGTGGCCTTTCAGCTCGACTTCAGAACTATCCAAAGTTGCAGTGTAGACACAGCTGGATTCGGTGACAATGCCAAACAGCAGCATGGCCTTGCTCAGAGTCATATCATGAATGTCCGATGGGTCATTGAGCCATTTTAGCTTACCCCACAAAATCGTTCGGTTTTGCGATTCGACGCTAGCTTGATCTGCTGCCGTCCATTTTACCAATTGTATCGCCTCGGGGTCTTTAGTGACCACCAAAATGTCATCCTCCAGTGCAATTGCGCGTGAGATGCCCGAAGCAACTTTCAGTACAAGCTTGAAGCGTACCTGCAGCTCCCGAACGCCTGCTCCCTCTCCCGGACCGGGGAAGACTTCCATGCCGTGCTCCTCCGATAGGAATGAACCGCTCAGCTGGCATACTTCTGCCGAATCAAAGCTGGAATATATGTGGTAGACAAATATGCTACCATTGGTAGTTGTCACGGCGATCTTCTGTCCATCTGGGCGTATTAAAAGGGAAACATTCGAACCATGATCTGCTATCGATTTCTCAGATCTAACATGGATGCCCACGGGACAGAATGGTTTTGGTCTAAACAGGTAGAGCCCACGCCAGGTGATGACGGCAACCACGTAGCCTGGCTTCGAGGTGCCCACCGCGAGAATGATATCATCCTTCTCAGGGTCTGACGCTAGGCCGCCTTTCGCGGATGGGGGGACGGGCGGGAGTTCTAATGCATATGGCGACGAACTCGGCCAAATCATGAAAGATGAGCCACGTTGGCCAATGCGTTTTGAGAGTTAATAGGCTAGCAGGGGGTGGGGGATGCGCGTGGTGGTCTCGCATTGGGACGTTGGCGATGTGTGTGGCGGTGTAGGTGTGGCGGTGCGCCTTATATCACAAAACACTTAAAGCCTACACAGGCCCCACCGTCGGTGGTTCACTATTAAACGAATGTAGATTGTTATCGTCCCGTAGCCGCTATAAATTTGAAAAAAAAATAACGGGCACAAATTTGAGAAGCGATTTGATTCACTATGGGTGAAATGAAGGTACTCACGTTTTACGGAAGAACAGCTTGAGAATGTTGAAGAGTTCCTTCGAAAGCTGGGCAAATAACGCCAGAGAGCGACTCTTGTAGCTATTCTGAATATTATTGCCCAGGGTGACCTCGATAACCGCCAAGCAAGGAAAGCATATATAATCCTCAAGTACAGTATTAAGTTTGCTGATCTTGGGCTCATTAATGAGGCTGTGACTCGGTTGTTATGCTATTTCAATGCGACTGGCAAAACCCGTTACGCGAATGAGATGATATATTTGAAACTCCTGACCAACAGCGTCGCAATGAAGTCTGGCGGACAGCGAGCTGTTCTGTCCAATTGTTTAGTCAATTTGAGAGGAAAGAACCACTGGCCTAAAAAATTGTGCGCATATGAGCGTTCTTAAGGCAAGAAACGAAACGGAGGTCCTCTCTGGGTACTGGTATGAAAAGAAAGCTCGTTCTAGCAAGCAAGGTACCCTAGCAGCAAAAATGAATCCTTTTTCAAAAGTAGCATTATTCATTACAATCATTACATTTCTATTTACATGGCAGGATAAGCTTTAGCTATCCATCATTCATCACCACAACGAGTGGTCCTCGAGATCACTCCGCTCCCCAAGATCCGATCTCCTTCGTACAAAACCAAAAACTGGCCCGGAGAGACTGCTCGACGAGGGTTCCTAAATTGCACAGCAATTGCACCTTCCTTGACCTCGATCGCTGTTAAATGCTCGGCATTCTGCAGAGACCGGAACTGAACGCTGTATTTCTCAGGCGTGGACGCATCAATCTCTTTCAGATCGCACAGCCACCGAAATGCCTCTGCATCTGCAGCTGTCGTAAACAGGCGCGGGTTATCTCTACCCCTGACAATAACCAGCTCATTGGCACCAATGCGTTTTTCGCTCACATACCACGATCCCTGGTACCGAGGATCGCCCTGAGGCATGGATACACTTGACCGTTGGCCGATGGTGGCCTGCCATATGCCGTTATGGTGTCCAAACACCTTGCCGTCCTCAGTGACGACGTTACCCTTATTCGGCTCAAGGTACTCCGCCAGGAAGTCCTTGAAGTTTCGGTGCTCTTGTGAAACAAAGCACAAGCCTTGAGAATCAGGCTTGGACGCAGTATGAAGCCCGTAATCGAGGGCCTTGGAGCGCACCTCTGGCTTGGTGTACTCTGAAAGCGGGAACAAAATGCGGTCCATCACCCGTGGATCTATAGACGACAAGTAGTACGTCTGGTCCTTGGCTAGATCCTTGGGGCGTAGCAGATGTACCTTGCCCGTTTGTTGGTGTAGGCCCACCCGAGCGTAGTGTCCAGTCGCCAACCACCACTTGCCGCCACTAGTGCCATGGACTTTTTCCAGCGCGTCGTAAAGAGCGCCAAATTTGATGTATCGGTTGCAATTGACATCCGGATTCGGCGTGACCCCTCGCTTATACATTTCTATCATGGGCTCAAACACTTCTGTCCAGTAGTCCTTCTCAAAGCTGAGCCGTTTGCTGGGGATACCGACGGACTCGCACACTCGCTGGACATCGTTCCAGTCAGCCTCTGTACATTTGGCGGTCGCGCTCCAGTTGGCCATGTAGACACCTGTGACGTTTTTGTATTTCTCAGCCATCATGGCGGCGATAGTGCTCGAGTCTACCCCTGAAGACATAGCTACGTAGACCTGATCCTCGCAGCCCGGGACTCGAGGGGCATACGCGCTGCTCATCCATCGCTTCGCCACCCCAAAGCAGCTCCGTCGAGCCAACATCCGCCTCCAAACTGCCTCCATCAGCGACGGTTATCTCTCTATCTCATCGATGCTCTGATCCGAGACAGTAATTTTCGCGCAGGTCATGTGATATGGTCACGTGGTTGAGCCGCACGTCGGTGCCATGGCGACTACCCCCAAAGGTCCTCTTGGGGTTCTGCTGCCATGGAGGTAACTGTTGCTAGACATGAATTGACTATAGTCGAGGAGTCCTCCGCGAAGCGGAGCTACGGGGGTTTGGGGGCAAGCAAAACAGCCGGGGGGCATCGAGTGACTATGGGGGGGCCAGTCCCCCCAAACCCCCCTGGGGCTCCGCTACGCGGAGGTGATTGTTGATGATAGGAAACCAAGGAGTCCTCCGCGAAGCGGAGCTATGGGGGTTTGGGGGCTGGCCCCCAAGCAAAATAGCTGGGGGGCATCGAGTGACTATGGGGGGACCAGTCCCCCCAAACCCCCCTGAGGCTCCGCTACGCGGAGGTGATTGTTGATATGAACCCAAT
Organism: Blastobotrys vanleenenianus; assembly: GCF_965637985.1. Lineage (NCBI taxonomy): Eukaryota > Fungi > Ascomycota > Dipodascomycetes > Dipodascales > Trichomonascaceae > Blastobotrys > Blastobotrys vanleenenianus. Next base: position 47,232 of record NW_027481846.1, read on the forward strand.
TGGCTAAAAAACCAAGGAGTTCTTAACAGAGTTAGCGGAGCTCGAGGAGTGGCCTATCCGCCGTTGCCCTGGCAACTGACGAGCTCCACAAATATATAATCAAGTCACGTGACCGCCTGTTTTCCCTGCACGCAATTACCGAATTAGGCATTTAATATATTATAATGCCGCGGCCATCTTCTCCAACAATGGCCACCCTTGGTTTCCTGCTATCAACTTATCGTCTTCGATCGTTATTAATCGTAGCGTGTGTTTGAATTAGTCTAGCTGTATCAGCGTAGTTGTAAATTGGTGTGTTTTATAAATAGTCCCGCCCTAGGTAGCATCGTATTTATAGTGGGTGGCACCGTATTTGTACAGTGAGTAAGAGTGCGCCCAAGCCGAGGAGGAGGAGTCCTAGTACACAACAACTCTGTAAACGCCCCTCAGCCCGCCGAAATTGAATTGATCCAGCAGCGGGTGAATGAGACTCTTGTACACTGTTCGAAATATCTGGGCCATTTCATCGACGAACTTTCGATCTTGCCCACATCGAGCATTGTTGCCACGAGCGCCTGCATCATCGAGGCTTCTATCCACCAAGGTTATACCCGATATTGGTAAGTACCCGGAGCCCAGGATTCATCACTGATAGGCATAAACAAGGCCCGCTAATGCTATATAATGTACATCAGTCCCGAGAAACGACATGTCATCCGCTAATATGCCCGTGCGTGATTTTTCGTCGCTAGCGACGGTGGTGGCGTCGAACCTCGAGCGACCTTCCCTGGACGACCGGGAGTACCGCGTCATCACTCTGCCCAACCAGCTAGAAGCGCTATTGATCCACGATCCAGAGATTGATAAGGGTTCGGCCGCGTTAGACGTAAACGTCGGCTCTTTTGCTGACCCCAAGGATCTCCCTGGGTTGGCCCATTTCTGCGAGCATCTGCTCTTCATGGGCACCGAGAAGTACCCGCAGGAGAACGACTATAATACATATCTGTCGGAACACTCGGGTCACTCCAATGCCTACACGTCGACGGACGAGACCAATTACTACTTTGAAGTGTCGCACGAGTACCTCGAGGGCGCGCTCGACCGGTTTGCGCAGTTCTTCATTGCGCCGCTGTTCAGAGCGGACTGTAAAGACCGAGAGATCAGGGCGGTTGATTCCGAGAACAAGAAGAACCTGCAGAACGACATGTGGCGCCTGCACCAGCTTGACCGGTCACTCTCGAACCCATTGCACCCGTATAACAAGTTTTCGACTGGTAACCTGCAGACGCTGGATGCTAGCCCCAAATCCAAGGGGATCGACGTCCGAGAGGAGCTGCTCAAGTTCCATTCTGAGCACTACTCGGCTAATCTCATGAAGCTTGTCGTCATTGGCAGGGATAAGCTGGATACGCTTGAGCAGTGGGTCGTGGACAAGTTTTCGGCGGTCAAGAACAAGAGTAAACCGCCTCCTGCGTATGCGTCGACGCCGCTGACCGGCAAGGAACTGAACAAGATCATCTACGCCAAGCCGGTGATGGACAATAAGCATCTTACCCTGTACTTCCCCGTTCCAGATCAGCGTCCGCAGTACGGGACGAAGCCCGCCAATTACTACTCGCATCTCATTGGCCACGAGGGCAAGGGCTCTCTGCTGCAGTACTTCAAGAAGCACTCGTGGGCGTCTAGTCTGTCTGCGGGTAGTGAGCACATTGTCCACGGCACGGACTTCTTTGTAATTGACGTCGAACTCACTGATAAGGGCCTCGACAACTACACCAAGGTGTTGGTCGGCGTCTTCGCCTACCTGGACATGCTACGAAAGATGCCAGCTCAAGAGTGGATCCATAAGGAGCTCAAGGAGCAGTCAGAGATGAACTTCCGGTTCCAGCAAAAGTCTGGTGCTGCCTCGACCAGTTCCAACTTGGCATCGATCATGCAGCGGCTTGATCTGCCGCGAAACCTGCTGCTCAGCCACTCGGTGCTAAGATCGTATGCTCCCAAGTTGATTGACGAGTTTGTCAAGTTCCTCAGTCCGGATAACTTCCGCGCGTTCCTCGTGGGCCAGTCGCTAGACGGGCTGGATCAGCAGGAGCAGTGGTACGGCACTGAGTACGCTGTCAAGGATATCGACCCGGAGTTTTACAAGGTGCTGTCGAGCCCACCGGTCGTTGAGGAGCTGCACCTGCCGCAGAAGAACGATTTCATTCCCACCAACTTTGACGTGGCCAAGAAGAACATCCTGCCGGAGGACAGACTCAAGCACCCACACCTAATTCTGCGGTCAGATCAGATGAACGTGTGGCACAAGAAGGACGACACGTTCTGGATCCCCAAGGCCTACGTTAACATCAGCCTTAAGACGCCAATTGTGCATCAGAGCCCAGCAAACCAAGTCAAAAGCTCAGTTCTCATTTCTCTCATCAACGATGACCTCGTTGAGTTTGCCTACGACGCTGAAATCGCTGGCCTGCGGTACGATGTGAGCACCATGAAGGAAGGACTCGGAGTTTCTGTGGCTGGATTCAACCATAAGCTGCCAGTGCTTCTTGAGCGTGTCCTGCGCAAGTTTAAAGAATACACTGTCAACACGGACCGGTTTGAGGTCATCATGGAGAAGCACAAGCGGTTCTACCGAAATTTCGGCTACAATGTTCCGTACAGCCAGGTGGCAACGTTTACGCACTACCTGCTCAGTGAGAACGCTTGGAGCCTATCGGAAAAGGCTGCTGAACTGGAAAAGGTTACTCCAGAAGATATTACACTGTTCCTTCGTGAGCTGCTGCGCGAGATGCAGATTGAGGTATTGGCATTCGGCAATGTTACCAAGGAGGAAGCGCTGTCGATGTCTAAGATGGTTCAAAATATCATTGGTGCTGACCCTCTTCCAGTCTCTCAGCGGACATTTGCGCGTTCCTATCTACTGCCAGAGGGCTCTAGCCACTATTATACTGTGCCACTTGGAGACGAGAACAATGTGAACTCCGTCATTGAGTACATTGTGCAAGTAGGCAAGATTACGGACTGTGAAATCCGTGCACGGCTTGAAGTGTTGGCCCAGATTGCTGCAGAACCGGCGTTCAACCAGCTGCGAACTAAGGAACAGCTTGGTTATGTTGTGTTTGGCGGTATTCGCTCGACCCGAACGACGCTGGGATATAGGATTCTTATCCAGAGCGAACGGACGACGGACTACCTTGAGGAGCGAATCGACAGTTTCTTCCACACACTTGAGGGTATTATCAAGGACATGTCCGACGACGAGTTCAAGACCCATGTTGAAGCGAAGATTGCAAAGAAGCTTGAGAAGCGTAAGAATCTGCGAGAAGAGAACGACCGATATTGGTCCCAAGTGCTCAGTGGTTACTACGATTTCGAGCGACATTTGGAAGATGTTGAGTACATCAAGAAGGTAACCAAGGAGGATGTGCTTGGGTTGTTCCAGAAGTTTGTGTCCCCAAACAGCCGCGACCGAGCAAAGCTTGTTATTCATTTGCAGAGCCAGTGCGCCCCAGTTCCGTCCACTGGGACGCTTATTAGCGAGTCAATTGTTAATCTTGCGATTAAGAACAAGATTGATAGCGTTTCGGCAACTGAGATCCAGAAGATCATTGGCGATATTGGCGAGAAGGATACTGACATTGTCATCAAGAAGACACTGGACCAGGTGCGTGAGCAGCTTGGGAACGATGACGCTGCACTGGAGTTTGTTACCACAGCAGAGCGAATGATTAACCAGTGCTTGTCCGCAGATACCGTCCAGACCAAGTATCCGGATGGCGTTGAGGTTGACGATGTTCCTCAGTTCAAGGCATCTATGATCGCTACAGAAGCACCACAGCCAAGAAGAGACCTTTCCACTTACGAGCTCGGAGCCACCAATAAATTGTAATAGATTATATATTATATAATGTTGTATATTAAGCTTCATCATGCGACGTATTATTTTTCTACCTGTTCCGGAAGTGGCAGGATACGGTACTATATGACGGATTCTCCTGGACAACTTTAACGGGAGACAATTAATTAATATTTTTTTTCTAATTTGACTATCAACGCTACAGTTGCATACTTCAGCATAGTGTCACGGTATTCCCGTGAATACGTAGTTCTGGCTGATGTGAAGTGCTGGGAGGGGGGGGGGGCTAGAAAAGGGTCGCTGGGCCCCGATCTGGTGAAGTTAACGAACACGCTAGCACGATGGATCTAGCAGATGACGGCCAACTGGAGAAAAGGCTAGAGCGGCTGGAATTCAGCCTGAAGGAGTCAGACCATGCAGTGTTAAAAGACGCTTTAGATCTCCGCGATGAGGTTGATAGAGTGATTGTGAGCAACCGGTACCTCAAGGCGCTGGTTGAAGGGCTATACTACCTCGACATGTGGGACATAGTCAAGGACCACCAAGAGGATGAACCGAGCTTTGAAACAAAGAGAGCGCTTGTAGTCAGTCATTTAGAGAGCATGACTGACCTGCTTGGGGCTGTTGATACGACGCAATTGCAGTCGCAAGAAAGAGACGTACTGGACAATTATAAGCCAATGGCAGAGCTAGTTCAGACCGGGGCTCAGGTGGGTACAACCCAGCAAAAAGTGGACCACCTTTTACGCGTTGCTGAGGAATTGAGCATCCGTAGCGCAAACATGATGAAAAAGTGGCTCGAAAGTATTGCTGAAGATAATAGAGAATGGATTGAATTGGAAAAAAGACTAGAAGCAGTTGAACGGCACATAAAGATGAAGGAGAAACAAGCCGAGATTGCTTTGGAAGAGAAGAATCGCTACAAGTGATGATAAAGTGAGCACACATCAAAATACCTGGACTATTAAAAATGGGGCATCGACAGCTTGATTCTCTGGAACAGGGAAAGTTTCTGGAATTCCGCGGCCTCCTCTTTCTCTGACATGATATGCTCTGGGAATGTACTCTGGTCGTGGGCTTTTCTGGCCGATTCCTCATGCTCGTGTATCTTGATGCGTGCCCGTTCAATGGTGTACCCACAGATAGTTACCTTTGGAGGAATATAGCCGTCGCGGATGACCGATTTATTGCAGAGCGGACATAGGCTGGAGAAGGAGAACAAGTGGGGAGTGATGCAATGTTGATGAAAGATATGACTACACGGCAGTATTCGAATGGTAGTCTCTAGAGTATAGGTCTCCAGACACATGGCGCATGCTCTGGGGTTGTACCGGGTGTAGCGTTCCACAGGTCGAGAGTAGAAGTTCTCGGGATAAGGTGATAGAAATAGGCATTTAGAGGGCGAGCTACCTCATTTATCCCTTGGGGTAATTGTTGGTTCAGGTAGTCTTCGTAGGTGAACGCCGGGCACCGCTTATCTAATTCTTTCTTCGGCAGGGGCAGCCGTTTAACTCCAAGCTCCTCGATGTTATAATCTCCTCGCCGCAACTGTAGAAAGAGTATCTTCTTCTGGATCAAGCCGACAGTGTATACGAAGATAGTAAAGCAAGCCATCCCTAGCATCGTAGCGGACAGCACAGCTCCAACCCCAATATCATCGCTGGAGTCTTCAAATCCGTTTAGGGCTGTCGAATTCTTTAGAACTGTCAAATTCTTTAGCGCTGTCGAATTGTCTAGCCATGCGTATTTTGCTCGAGTCCACGCCATGAAGGAAGCGAAAAAACGGCCAGTAAACGGGATTTCTAGTTTAAAGTTCTGCTTGTAAACTCATAAATCATGTTGTTGTTGGACAGCCCTTACTTAGCAGGCCACTACTGGACTATTGGTTTTTTTTTTCTCATCATGCATAAAGTGAAGAGATCAAGCATCAAAGGGAAGAGACTCCCATGGTCTGACAAGAATGTCAAAATCCAAGCATTTAAACTCGGCAACGCTGGTATAATCAAATGCAACGTCAATGGCGACTACAGCCCATTCGCATAGCGCATACATCGAATATGCCCCCGGCTTTTGGTACAGCTTATGCTGGATGAAGAAATGCCCCAGCGGGATTTGGATCAAGATAATCGCCTGCAACAGCCGTCTCCTCAGCGTATGCGCCTTTGGTATGCTCATTTCAGTCTCTAAGTTATGCAACGGAGGAGCTTCCTTGACAGTACGCGGGCCATAGTACAAGACACCAGCCATCCACGCAATGGACAGCATGACATATGAAAACATGGCAAAATCGTGCCAGTCATGGTCGTCCTCAGGGGTGATGAAGGTGAACCCACCACCTGCCAAGATTCTTAGTAAGCCCACACCCCCCAGACGTCTCGATCGCGTAAGTAGGTACCAAATCACCACCGACAGGAATCGGGCGCCCGACGTTATAGCGGTAAAGACCTGGAAGAACGACTTCTCCGGGTACTTTTCTCCGGTCACAGCCGTGACAGAGGGGAAACTAGACATTGTCTGGTTAGCCAAAAAATCGCGCACAGCACTAATGGGCCTTACAATTCCTGGGGAAACTCAAATAACGCTGTTTTGACCGATTCGCGATAATCAAATAACAGCGCAGTCGCCAATGCGCTGGCAAATGCGCCAATCGAGAAGACGACCTGGGCGTAAGCAACCCATTTCGCGTTGACCTGCCAACGGTTAGCCATCCTAAACAGCCCAAATATAATATAGCGCTCACTTACTCGATGGGATTTCGCCGCCATAGTTTACCCGTTTATCTAATTTAAAGCCCTGAAAGAGCGTGTTTAACGATGCCGAAGGTGTTTGCGCACCCGAGACCAAACTGCAGATCGGAAAATGTTGGCGTCGGCTCTAGTCGGCCCGATCTTCCGGGATGAACATCGGTGGACGTCGGGGACCCTGATGTTGAAATGATTAGAGATATATAAGATGAGGGCCGCCAAGGGGGAATTGAAGAGGCAATGATATGACTGTCGTTAAAGAGCTTGCAAAGAAAGTGGCAGGGGCCTCGGTGGCCTTCTACCTCCTGTTCTTAATAGGCCTGTCGTACCTGTTCGGCTCGGTGTTTGATTCGGGAAACCGAGTGCACAATATCGAGGTCCTATTTGTCAATAGGGACCAGGGGCCAATTGGTGCCGCAGTGGTTGCTGCCTTTGAGGATCTCCAGGGTCCGGAGTTCTTCTCATTTGTGCCCAAGAACGCATCGGAGTATCCAACGCAGGATGATCTCGTCAGGGCGGTCAGAGATGGGGACTATTGGGCAGCTTTAGCAGTGAATGAAAACTCGACCGCGCGGTATCTCAGCGCTATCTCGGGAAATAGTAGTAGCTCCTATGATCCTTCCGAGGTAATGGTCTATGTCTGGAACGAAGTAAGGAATCCTTCGCTTTCGGAGGAGATATACCCCCCGCTCTTCCAAATGCTCGCCAGCAGATCAGCCACAATGTTTGGCTACATGTATGGCGAAAAGGCGCTTCAAATATATAATCGGCAGTCCAATGCGACTTCGGTGGCTATGTACGCCCTGTTTAACCCCATTGCGACCTCCCAGATCAATATCCAGGCGATGCAACAGGGAGTGCGAATCTACTATAGCACATTGACAGTCGCCATGATCGTGCTGCAGCAGTTCTTCTTTGGATTGGCCGTTCACTTTATCACAATGAATGCGCATAAATCCATTTCAGTGCACACATATATCGCATTCAAGGCTGTCGGATCGACAATCTTCTGCCTAGGCGCTGCATTTTGCATGGCGGGAAACATGTGGGCGTTCCGTGAGAACTGGTCGGTCAATGGCAACCAGTATATCCTGTCGGTAATGATCCTGTGGCTGCTAATGGCCATCCATAATCTTCTCTTCCAGTCGCTGCTGCTGTTTCTGCCGGTACCTGCCATGCCATTCATGGTTATTCTGTGGGTGCTGATCAATGTCACTGCCACAGCAACTCCATTTATCCTGAGCCCTGGATTCTATCGTGTGGGCTATGCAGTTCCGTCCTTCGAGGCATATGACGTTTTGAATGATATTTGGTCGAGAGGTAGCGTGCCGTCGTTGTATAGAGCGCTGCCTATCCTGTTCTCATGGTGGGTTGTACTGCTAGGGACTCTGATTGCGGGGTGTTATCACCTTTATCGCAAGGAGAGTCAGAATGCTTTGGCAGATATATCTAGCGAGAATTCGGAAGTGGTCTTAGAGACGGTACAAAAGGCCTAGCAAATGGTCAGCAATTCCTAATGCATCTTCATCAATTTCCCAATACAACTCTTAATAGACTTACAAAGACTGGTCAATTAAAAATGAACTAGCAAGTTAATAAATAAAAATAAATAAATAGGCAAATGCAATAAAAAATTATGCCTGAAAATGTCTGCTCTTCCACTCATCAGGAATATCAAACATTTCCAGCATTTGATGAGGAATCGGCTGGCCGAATGCCCACAGGTCGCCTCGAACGTTGCGCTTCGTCAGCACGTCAAATCTTGGGCGCGAAGGCTGGACTGGGTCGAAAAAAGACCGAAACTCGGGCTTCTTCGGTGGTATTACTTTTATGCGCTTGATCTGAACCTTGGGCTCTCCGTCTTCTTCCTTTACCGCTGGTGGCTCGCTTGTAGCGCCATTAGGCGTTTGGTCTTTCTTAACCTTTTGTGCCTTTGCAGGCTTTGCGGGCTTTGATGATGATGATGATAATGATGCATTTTTCCGTTTTGAAGACTTGTCTTCCTTTTTTCCTTCCTTTTTGTCCTCCATTTGCCGATTTTCCAGCGTTCTATTCCGCTTTAACTCTAATTGCCGCTTCTTCCAGTCGTGATATCTAGCCAATTGCGCTGATATCTCGGCAACCGTCAACTTTCGCTTGACTTCCATTTCATTTCTGTCGCTCACATCATCGATTGCAGTAATAAGAGGCAGGCTCTTCTCCCACGTCGGTGCCTGCAGCTCTTTAAGCTGGCTGTCAAACTTTTCAGCCTCTAAAAAGAGCTTGTCTCTTTCTTGCACCTGGATCCTACGCTCTTCCCGTTCTTTCCTCCTGTGATGCGGAACATACACCCCGTCCTCCAGCGGATCCCCCCTGTTTGGCCCTTCATGAGGCTGAATATCCTTGGGGTACTCGAACGGCTCAATATGACGAGCTGTGGTGCTCTTACGACGCGTCAAGCCATTGCCGTTTGTCGCCGTACCACCCTCTCTAATAACCTCCAACGGCTTATCATAGTCCGGTGGCACATAGTTGAAGTCAAACTGGAACAGCTGTGGGTCTTCCTCCTGCGGCTTGGTGCTCTCACCGGCCGATGACTCGGACCGCAGCTTGCGTGGCTTCTCCCTTGGTTCAGGGCCCCCTTCTCGCTCAGCATGTTGGTTTTCGTCAGGCTTTGTGCTCCGCGATAGCGACATCAAACTCTGAGTCTTCTGCAGCCCCTTCAGCACCAGTAGCAGTGCCGCGTTGGTCATTTATTTCACCCGCCTGGACATTCAACTCTTTTTTGCTCCAGTCCCTCAAAAGGGGACGGGCCTCTGGTGCAACCGTATATCTGCAAAACTTAACACCAACTTAACTTAACTCTGATAGGTATAACGAAGAAGCTTAGCACTCGCCGCGATATTGTTTCTTTTGCGTAATTATGGCCTCTGCACGTAGACTTGGCTGGTTTACAGTGACTGTCCGGAGTCTGCTACTTCTATAACGTAAGAGAGGGGGTGTGCGAACAACTGCTGTATAAACGGTGGACGGTGAATCTTAAAAACCTATTTACCTTATCCAACCGGAGTTTCGTTCCATTGTAGATCTGCATATATAATTGATAGCACGCAATTTCGTAAGCTAAAAGCAAAACTTCGAACATTTCAGTTAATACCGGCTATATCGGTAAAGTAGAATGTACTGCAGATAATCAATGTTGAGGTTGACATATTAAGTTAATTACGGTACTGCCTTTTCCCCCCCTGATACAATTAAGTTTCGCGGACCTAAATGTAACGGTGCGATCCAACACGTTTTTATAACTACCGGTAGTTATAACTGCTAGAGCCTCGCTGAAGAAAATGGAACCAGGGCTTTTCCAGAGGAGACAGAAGGTCACCAAAGGGCCTCTGTATTCTAGTGGAAAGCTTGGCCGAGGAGACCGTCTTCAGCGCCGCAGCATACAAAGGTTTCTACGCCGCTACGCACACGTCAACGGGTTCTGCGTACTATGGCTGCTGGTTCTGTATTATGGCGAACGACTGTACCCTCGGGGAGTAATTGGCCGTTGTAAGTGGCACAATAAATTTAAGTCGGCCAGCAGAGTCGCCCTCATTGCCGACCCTCAGCTAGTCGACGACCATACCTATCCTGGCCGGCCCAGGGTCCTGCTATCCATTACAAAGTACATTGTTGACATATATCTGCGCAAAAACTGGGTCTACATTCAAAAAATGCTTGATCCAGATGCAAACTTCTTCCTGGGTGATTTGTTTGACGGTGGAAGAGGGTGGGCACGCAAGGAATGGCTTGAAGAGTTTGTTCGATTCAATGGCATCTTCGATCGGCCGCCAAATAAACGCACAGTCATGAGTTTACCAGGGAATCACGATATTGGATATGGCGACGAGGTGGTTCCAGAGGCATTGGCGCGGTTCGAGGCGTTTTTCGGACCAGGGTCCTCGGACTATACTATAGGAAATTATACAATCGTGTTGCTGGATGCCATTTCCATGGCCAACACGAAGAATCCGCAGATATATGGCCCACCTAGAGAATACCTTGAGTCGTTTGACCCCAAAGACCAGAACCAAATTTTGCTGAGCCACGTGCCTCTCTATCGTCCAAAGGGCCACGACTGCGGGAAGCACAGAGAGAGCAAAAAACCCTTGCCGTATGTTCACGGCCACCAGTACCAGACTCTGCTGAATCCGGACATTTCAAATCAAATTCTGCAGGCAGTACAACCGCTGGCGGTTTTTTCTGGAGACGATCACGACGCGTGCCATGTTGAGCACGAATACTACAGTAAATTTGGCGCGAAGATGGAGGCTGATGAGTACACAGTAAAGAGCATTTCAATGGCTATGGGCATCGAGCGGCCTGGCATCCAGCTTTTGACCTTGGATAACTCGGTGCCAGGCTATCAGACGTCGATCTGTCTGATGCCCTCACCGTTCTATCCTATTTTGGTTTACTCATTCTGGCTAGTGGTCACAGTTGGGTGCTTGGGTGTGTGGAACATGTTCCCTGATCTCATTCCGCGAAGGTTTAGACTGCGCTGGTTGCGAATTATTGGCGACTCTGAGCGAATGGTGTACTCTCTGCCGGTGCATCGCAAATCCCATGCCAGTGCGTATTGGTACGAGGAGGTCAACGGTGTGCGGCAGTTTGCCATTGAGTGTGCAATAGTTGCCGTTTTGGCTCTCAGCTGGTTCCTCTATCTCGTGCACTCAATCTTCCACTAACCAATCCTCCTCAATCCTCCTCAACCCTCCTCAACCCCCCCTGGGACTTTTTCGTTGACATACCGTTAATTCTTCATTTTTAATACGGTACTAATAATGGGCCATGGATGTCAATTGCTGCCTTTTTGGTTATTTGCTGGTTCCACAGTACCCTCGGCGCTCTCTCTTCTATTACCGTTAACTATAGGCCTCCCGGGACTCTCTGTCTCCATTACTTGATCTTTTTTGATAGTAATACCAGGTAATGGACTACGGATTATTGATTTAGAGCTACAATTACTCCTCCTACCGTTAGCTATAGGCCTCCTGTGACTCTCGAATCCATTAGTTCAACATACTAATAACAATTAAGTAATGGGCTTCGGATGATTGATTTAGAGCTACATTTAGAGTAGTGCATAATTAAACATGGCTCAGCCTCCCCCTATAGAACTAATCGGTATGGACCAGAGGATATAACGGCCTACGAGTATTGTGCAACAGAGTAGGTAGGTTACAGAAGCTGCCCACAGCGTAGATTTCAATGCACTGTTGCTTGATCATTGAATAATATTTATTGACACTAACACTAATTAGATAGCGATTTATGAGTTGATAAATACATTAACGATTCGAACATATCTCCTACCGGGTAGTAGCACTTGGGGGGACCGTATCCCCCCCCCCCGGGGGCTCTGCTGCCTGGAGATCTTTAAAATGACGGGGGGTTGGGGGCAGAGCCCCCTACTACGGGAGCTCGAGGGCTGGCCCTCGAATTCATAAACCTTGCTAGTAGCACTGGGGGGATAAAGAAATCTCGGCATTTCACTCCAGGGGCTACCCCGGTGATAACCGTACGCCGCGGGCTGTGAAAAGCCGCACGATCAGCACTCCTTGGCAACGCATGTCGGAGATCCCATGTCTAAACAGCCCCCTGGTACCTTGCCCGATAATCCTAAAAATTCTACAGTAGTTCTACAGTAAATACACCACGCTAAACAGATAGAAAAAAAAAGCCTCACAGCACAGTCCACTACAGTATGTAGCGGAAACGGGTCGAACGGAATGGGTAAGCGGGCGAAGAATGGACCACGCGAGCGCACGCACTATGGGACGCCTGAGATCTGGTTTCTGCCGCCCCTGGAACACCAGATCGAGAAGCGGTGTGGGCCCTATTTTTAGGGCGCAAACCTGAAACAGCCGACCTCTTCATCAACTTTTCGCTCGGATCGAATCTTTTCTTTCACTGAACCACCACCAACTTTCGTCCGTTCATTTCCACGAGAAAAAGACAAAGGTTCTAGCGCTCATTATGCCTTACTGGTTTTTCTGTATCTACATGGCTCTGGCCTCCCTCGGCGTGATGGCTTCGTCTCCTCCAGCCTGCCTGCTCGCCTGCGTCGCCCAGGTCGCCCGAAACGCTGACAGCTGCTCCAACGAGCTGGTTAACGTCCAGTGTCTTTGCAAGAACAACAGCGCCGACATCGTCGCTTGCCTCAACAAGATCTGCCCAGACGGTGCCACCGACGACGCCCAGAGCGCGCTCAAGTCCACCTGCCAGGCGCAGAACGTCAATGTCAACCTGAAGGCTGTTGTCAACGCTACCTCCACCGCTGCTTCTTCCTCCTCGACCGGCTCCTCCAGCCACAGCTCCTCCGACCCTGCTTCCAGCGCCAACGTGACCGCATCCGCTACTACCCTGTCTTCTGCCGCTACTGGTTACGTTTCTAACTCCACTGGTAGTGCTTCTGCTACTGGCTCTGGCTCTTCTGGTTCTTCTGGTTCTTCCGGTTCTTCTGGTTCTTCTGGCTCCTCTCCTTCTGCTGTGTCCAATGCTACTGGTACTGCTGCCGAGGCTGTTAGCTCTGGCGGCGCCAACGCCCTCGGCTTTGCCTCCTCTATGGGCATCGTCGGTCTCCTCGGCGCTTTGCTGTTGTAAGCGTATTAACCCCCTTTTCCATTCATTATGTATTTTATCGTATCATAACTTTAGACATCTTTATACACACTCTTTTTTTTTACCTTAGCTAGCTCAAGGTTTACTGGCTCTTCCAAGGTTGTGGTAGACCTTTGGGGGGGCCAGCCCCCCAAACCCCCCTTGGCTCCGCTTCGCGGAGGATTCTTTTCACAGTTGAGAGTCTGTAGTTGGTAGGCGACCGGGGTCAACATGGCGATGGTGTGTCTTCTGACGGACAGTACGTCAGATTGTGGTTCAGTTTCGCTACTACTGCCTATATCTCAGCCAGTTTTGAAATGAAGTAATTTATGTTTTTGGGATTGTATTCTTCATGTCCTATAAATTCCCGTATTATAGCGCCGTTTGCATTGGACATGTTGCTGAGGAGATATGGTGTGTACATATTTATCCCACGGCACCGTTCTGACGGGTATCTAATATAAACAGTTTTTTGAACAACGTTAGACGGTCCAGGAACACTAGTGTTTACATAATATCCAGGACGATGCGAAACATCTTAAATACTACCGGATATATAATCTCAAGTCTTATAGAACTCTCTGCATACACTATAAAGAATCATTTCGAAGAGAAAGTGTTCTGTATAGACCTAGTGAAGGAGAAAGAGAGAAGACACAATGAAGTGGACGCTTGGTTCAACAAAGAATTACGCGCTCACGATGATGCTGGTGGGTGCGATAAGTGTCGTGAAAGCTAACGGCTGTACTCCTGTGAAGGGTGGACGAAAACTTCGCTAAATTGCTGCTTGAAACTTACATATTTCGATGGCTGCCGCTACAGTTCCTACAAGTCAGTTTACGATCGTTTGTGGCTTGCATAACATTGTACAAAGGCTAGCTGCTTATCGTACCGTTACATCACATTGTGCAAAGGTTATCGGCTTATCGTACCGCCACATGACGTTTTAAGAGAGTTACCGGTACCAGGTAGAGGATAATTGCTAAGGAAATATCAAATGATGTGTATTAAGCTGTTCCTAATGCAGCTGATATATTATCCCCTGTTGTAGATGTCACATAATTTTCTATGTGGTTACACAGAGAGCTCAATAGTTTGTTTTCAATTATTACTTGTAGCTGTTCCAAGTTAGATCAATGATATGGAGCAACGTTCGTGTATTTTAGCGATACTGCCCACAGTATATTGTTGAATTATAAAATTTATTGGCCCAGTAACCGTTATTGCATTACATGTGGCAGTAAAATGATAATAGTTCAATTCAACTGTACTCTGAGTTCTGATCTTCATCCGTTGAAGGTACCGGCATTTCAATTCATTTACTGCTTCCCAGTGTCATATCGGTAATGCTATAGATGATAGCATAGCATTGCATTGGTTCAAACCAGTTACTACCACCACGACACAGTGACAATTCAACTATCTATGTCATACATAAAAATGGAATAAACCTGAATGGTTATCCTCGTCGATAACTCCGTACTCTGTTACCGGTACCAGCAAATTTCTGATTATATATAGACTGGTCAGTACCTAGAAGATAGTGAACAAACAACAAACTAACAAATAGAATAAAAAAGATACATAAATTCAGGATCGAAACCAATACTTCATAGCGATTATACCAAGACCGCCGTAATGAAGGGTCCCATTTACGCGTGGCGGAGACGCGTCCCGGCGGGAGATTTTCACCCTCATCTTATCCCGCATCACCACCATAACCCATTTTCTCCTACACAGGTTGGAATAATGGATCCGCCAGTCCAGAAGCTCGCATTTCACGATGATTTGCTGAAGAAAAAGCAGATCTCTGAGCTCATGGCATCCCTGGAGGTTAGTAATTGATGTCTATAGCGAGGGAAAAAATGGCTCTAACTAAAGTTTAGGCCCTTTATAAGGAGCTCTCTCAGATTCAGCAAGATTGCTTGGATATTGATTCGCTCAAGCCCACGGCTATGCAATTGAAGAGCGAGCGATTGATCAAGCACAAGGACTTGGGCGTCCGAATTTACACAGCCCGCTGCCTAATCGAAGTGCTGAGACACGCGGTTAACGTCAAGCTTTACACGGAGAAGGAGCTTACGCAGCTATTCTGGCTGTTCCTAAACGTGCTAAAAGATGGATCACTGGACTCATACTACCAGGCGACGTGTAATCTGCTTAGCGCGATGGAAAATATCGAGGTTGCTGGGTTAATGTGCTCTCTACGGAGCGCCGAAAAACTAGTGGTGGGCTACTTTGACGGCTATTACGATATCATAGAGGAGAGTAAGAAGGCAATTGGCCCTCCAGAGATTTTCCTATCTGCAATCCTCTCACAGATTGTGGCGAATTACGAAGGACGGCTGCCGCAGTCGGTAATTGAGCTCATATTTTCCAAATTTTTGTACAACAGCACACCAGAGTCCAAAGACAAGAGCAATGCATCGCTACAATTCCAGCTGCCAAATGCGTACAGGGTGTCAAAATCAATCAGTGCAGAAAACATCGACACTCTCATCCGCTATACTAACCAGTACTTTTCTGAACTGCTCGACCCGTCGTACCTCGGCGGCGATGGCGATGAAGGCGAGTCTGATTCTGAAGAGAGTCCTCAGGCGAAACAACTAAAGCGGACGGAGAACCTCATAGTAGAGATCTGGAACGCAGTACCTGCATTGCTTGTCAACGTGTCGGGTCAGCTAGAAAAGAACTTGGAGGTTGACCACTTTTTGTTGCGGGATATGGCTACGCGCACAATTGGTAAGCTCATTGCTCTTCCATCTCCGGACGGCGACATCCTTCAGGACAGTCCGTCGACGTACAAAAAATGGTTAAAGAGAGGCGCCCAGGACAAGCAGTATTCTATCCGAGTTACGTGGACAAATGCTGCTGCAGAGGCGCTCAAAAAGAGACACTATGTGCCAAAAGACTTGGTTGCAACGTTCGTGTCTCGGCTTGACGATACTAATGAACACGTTAGAATAGCCGCATGTGGGGCTGCTGGCGAATTTGATCTTGCAACCCTGCAGAATCGCATTCATCCTCATGCATCCTCACCTGTTCTGGGGACCCTCTCGAGCCGACTGCGAGATAAAAAGCGAAGTGTGCGCATTGCAGCATTTAGCTCGGTGGGTAAGCTTTACAACAGGGCCTATGGTCTTGATGAAATGTTTGACTGGGTTCCAAGCGCCATTTTTGAACAGATATACCTCAACGACAAGGAAGTAAACGAGCTCATCGATATTACCCTGTGGAACTATATCCTACCCGAAATATCTGATGATAATGCTAGAACTCGAAGACTCTTAAGCGCCAATAAGTGTCTCAGCGATCAGGCTGCGAGAGCCTGGGAGGCTCTAGGCAAGCGACAGGTTGAGACAGCAAAATATGTCAATATGCTGCTGCTGACAGTGAAAAAGTTCGAAAGCGCCAGCGACCCGGGTTCTCTCAAGAACCAATTAAACTTGATGAAGCAGTTCTTTGCTAAGATGTCTTCCAAGGAAGATGAAATGGGCGATGCAATTGATCATATCATTGCGTGTAAAGACAAAAGTCTCTACCGACTTCTAGGCGCTTGCGTCAACCCAGAGAGTAACTACATGACTGTGGTCAGCTCGTTCAAGAAAGTCCTTAAGGCCATGCCGAAATACAAGGCGGAAATGGAAATACTATTGCTGCGATGCAGTTATCTGGCGTTTAACAAGTCGATTATTACGCCTCTAATTCGTATTTCGCGGGACAATGAGGACACTCTAAACAGTGTGGCGCACTCCTATCTGAGAGAAATTGCCACCCATGCTCCTTTGCTTCTGTCTAACCAGGCGGATGAACTGATTTCGCTCATCAGCGCAGCAGAGCCTGGGAAAGAGGTTGCCGAAAATGCCGACACAAATAACGTGGACACACTGAAAACAGCCAATATGCTATTCCATAAGTCTAAGGAGAAGTTCCCTCAGTCTGAACATTTTGCAGAAAAAATCCTGGAATTCTGCTCCAAAGGAACACCGGCAGAAGCCAAACAAGCAGTCAAGCTCCTCCATTATAGCGAGCGCAAAGAGATGTATTGCAATATTCTTGTCGGCGAAATTGTAAAGCTTCTTTCCGAGTTCAACGAAGCGTCCGACGAGGAGATAGAAGAAAAGTTTGCTGCTTCTAGAATGCCCACCCAGCTATCCGCACTAGCTCAGCTTTATCTCGTTGCTCCAGAGCTTACCGAGGCCCATTCCGATGTCATTAGCGAGGTGCTGATCCGGCGGTTTATTATGTCTAACGCTCTGGCGTCATCGGACGAGTTATATGAGAAGTCATGGATAGAGGACGAGGAAGTTGATGACTTTTGCAATTGCAAATTGCTCAGCTTACGTGTGTTTGTCAACCGACTGCGGTCAATTGTTGAATGGAATGATACAACCGATCGGGCTATCCCAGTGCTCAAGGTCCTCATATCATTGTTGGGGAATCTTGGCGAATTGGCACGGACTAGAGACACCCCTGCAGGATATAAATCACGGCTCCGTCTCGAGGCCGGATTGAAGCTCCTCAAACTGGCGAGAATTCCTGTCTACGAGAAACTTATCCGAGCGTCGGACCTTGATCGAATGGTTTTGCTTCTCCAGGACGAATGCCTCCATATTCGGCAACGTTTTGTTACGCAGCTTACGAGATATCTCTCCGGGTCTAGTCAGAAGTTGCCAGAGCGATACCTGGCCCTTGTGTTTATGATGGCCTATGAACCAGATAATGATCTTGCTAAAATAGTCACTACATGGATCAAGGCTCGCTTCGCTCAGCAACAGGAGGCTTCAAGCTACAGGACTAGTTCCTCAAATGATCTTGTTTTTGAAAAGGCATTCTCAAGACTCATTTACCTTACTGCACACCACCAGGATGTGTTCAATGACGATGATGTGGTTGAAGACGGTAACAGAAAAATGGTCGAGGATCTGGGCCAAATTATGAGGTATCTCTTGTACTACCTAACTCTGATTGCCCACCAGAACAACCTCGGACTGATATTCCACATTGCACAGCGAGTCAAGCAATATCGTGACGTTGAAGAGGATTATAGTACGCGGCTCTATATCGTTAGCGAGCTCGCTGAATTCGTCGTGATCAGGTATCGGGACCTGAAGAGCTGGAACATGGACGCATGGCCAGGCACCATAGCGCTTCCAAGAGATGCATTCAAAGGAATGGCAAGCACCGAGCAAGCGAAGGAAGTGGCACGAAAGTCATTTATCTCTGAAGCGATAACGCCCGAGTTGGAAGATCACTTTAAGAAACTGGTTCATAATACTGGCAAGCACCATCCACGCCCACACGGCACCGGCACGGCAGGATCTGGTGCAAAGAAGGTTGAAAGTGGAGATGAAAGCGAGGCAGAGCCTCCGAGAAAGAAAGTTACCAAGCGGACCCGGAAGAAGAGCAATGCGAGCAGTACGAAACGGGCGAAGAGTGAAGAAGCGCCACGGAGACAGAGCTCGCGATTGCAGCGCAACAAAGTCAACTATGGTGAAGAATCTGATGAAGACGATGAGGGCAAAAATGACCAAAGCGAAGAGGAGAGCGATTACGAGTAATGAAATATATGAGTTCTAATGGGATAATGACTAGACGTTAGTGTCCAAATATTATGAATTGAAAATTGATCAAGTATATGCTAGATAATAAATTACGACCTCCTATATATATTAAACACAGGGGAGGAGGATGAGAAATGCAGGTCTTCATGACATTCAATCATCCGAATACAAAAACTCCAACAGCTTTTCTTTGCCCTTAAGCTGCATTAGCTGCTTAATGGCAAGCAGTTGATCGTACTCATCGAGGTCACTGTCCTCGTCAACCTCTGATCTTTTCCTCTTCCTTCGTGTAGCTGGCAGATCGTGTTGCTCGGCCGATTCTTTCTTGACTGAACCATGATGCAGTTCTTTCTGCCGGCTAAGAGGAGCCAGTGCCGCATCTACAAGAACCGACATATTCGCTCTGGCAAGCGCAGAGTCCGCGGCCGGGGAGCCATTCAGCTGGAAATAACTGAGATTTCGTACTGCATCCTTCACATCAGATGACCTTAGCGCAAGCTCATCGAGCGCCATGAGCACCTTGGTCGTATCCATTAGCGGATACGGGTCCTCGTAGCACTCATCCCTAACACTTTCAATGAAATCCAGCTTGATCGACTCTTCGGGAAGTCGATAAACAACATCGTCCATGCCAAACATAAGTCTTTGTTTGAGAACTGGATTCTTCACCTTCGAAGAGAATCCAGTCGCAGTGTTCTTTACATCGTCAAATAAGGAAGGAATCTTTTGGAATTGCCCCTCATCTTCGTCTTCGTCGTTGATGACTTCGATATGTCCATTGTTCTTGAACCGCCGCTGCAAAGTGGGGTCTTCATATTTTACTTTTCGCGGTCTCCGCGCCAGCTTCACCCCTTGATCCGAGTGGTTCGGACACCGCCATTTAGTACCAGCTTGAAGCACTGGTGGAGTAACACAGTCCACATGGAAAGCGAGTGGGCAGTAGTCGCAGGTGAGGACCTGAACACCGTTGAGGGCCGATTTTTTGCACCGATGACAGAGGATTGGGTCTCCGTTTTTGTCCAGAACCTTGAGAGGGTCGTCCAAATCCCTCACAATAGCAGTCTCCTTATTTGGTGGACGGCTTTCGACCTCGTACTCGCCGTCAGAAGCGGGAATAACCCCTTCGTACCGAATTTGGAGGTCTTTTGGTAGAGCAAACTGCACCGGGTTGATCCGATCCATGTCATCCAACAATTGGCTCCATATGCCCTTTTTATGGGGCAACGGAGGATGCTTTTTAACATAGCACTTTCGACAATACCACTCATCAGGCAGGTTCTCCTCATCTACCGGTGGGTCTGTGCAGAAGAAGTGGAACGAATTGGGGCAGCCTTCGCAGCACACAAAGTTACCAACACCACCACACGCAGCACAGTAGTCAATGTTCACCTAGAATTCATAAGTTAGTAAAAAAGACGTAGAGATTTAGCAAAGGTTGGATTGCATACCATGTTCTCCATTTTTTCGTTTTTCTTTTTGGCCTCCTCATCAGAGCCGCTTCTTGATCGATTCAAGTCCTCTTCAGCTCCGTTAGGAGTAGCGACAGGCTCTTCATTCTTCGGTTTATTCGGTTTCCGACCTCGCCTTTTGCTTCCTGGTTTAGGCCCCGGCTTCTTTCGAATCTTGACCGGGGGTTCTTCAGGCTTCTTCGCCAGCTCTTTTTCCTCCAGTTCAAGCCCCTCCTGAGGCTTGTAGTAGTCTACAGGGTCGGTCACTCGTCGCGATCGACGCACTGCTTCGTCATCACGAACATTGGAGTTCTTGACAATTGTGTTGAACAGATTCGTCTTGAGTTTGATCTTGAAACTGCCCTCTTGACTTGACGTTAGCGGCGGGCTAGGCGGTCGTGACTGATCTGACGAATTCTGTTCTGTTTCGGACAGTCCCGGGCCAGCGGGGCTATTATGGTCGCTGTTGGTGACTGAGCGCGATGATTTGACAGACTGTTTTAACAGTTTTGCTGGTGGCGGAGTGTCGATTGGGTATCCGGTGACCATCGCCTTCTGTGATCCCGGTTCAGGTTCTGTCCATGGCTTGAATGTAATTTTTGGTGGTTGTGGTGCCAGCTGCTTCTGCTGGGCTGACCTAGGAGTCAATCTTGACTTTGTGGAAGAGGCTGACGAAGGAGTGGTGCCTCCCGACGCCTTTCTGCCTCTTCCGGATGGGGTGAAGTACTGCTCAATCACTTTTGAAGAGTTCGCCCAATAAAGGGGAGACGTAGCCAACTAGCTAAATGGGATTGAGTATAACGCGAGAGAGATCACGCAATAGAGTGCTAAGTGTCCTCTGGCGGAATAAGCGGCAGCAAAAAAGAGCAACCGACTATAAAGAACAGTTCAGAATCTGCCCCTATAGAGACGAGGAAAGAATGTCCTTTTCTGGTCAATTCAAATCGCGTTGCAAGACGATTGCCGCGACAGCCAGTCAAATAAGAATTTTTTTTCTTCCCCTTGAACAGATCCGTTCTCTTCTTTATGTGTGTTGAGAAGAGACAAATATATGGATCGCGTAAATGGGGGTTGTGTGGTTGGAAATAATTAAGTAGAAAAAAAATAGATCTAATCACGAACGAGATATGGGAACCGGCGACAATTGATGGTGAGTTCCGGTTAAGGCGTTGCGTGACGTTTTTTTTTTCCTGCGTGGTTGGTGGTGTGTGGATGGGAAGTTGGCAAAAGGGACACTCACCAGTCAGATCCAGGGAATGGATTCGATTGAAGAGAGAGAGAGAGAGAGAGAAAAATTAATGGCGGAGGAGGAACACACTAGCGCGTCGAACCACCTTCAAATTGATTTCAACAGAATGCTTGAGGCCTAGGTTAGGGCTTCTATTTAGTCAATGCAGCCGGTTTGGCGACTATTCAAGCGCTTGGATACGATTGGAATATCCGGGTTGAAGTAGAGAAGAGAAAATATGAAAAGTGGAAACAAAAAAAGTGGGAACGGTTATGTAAAGGGGGCGACTTAAAGGTTATTGCGTCAACTTTGGGAACTGGATCATATAGGGAACAAAATAGGCCGATTCAATATCGGTAGCATTGAATTGTCAATTAGATTCATCGTTGCACCTATGCAATCTTGGGTAGCTTCAATTCTGGTTAGCTAAATAGCCCGTGGTACCTCTATTCGAGTTTGTTGATTCCGCTTTCGTTGGATTCCCGGAAATGCAATCTGAACCAGTCATCAATACCAATCGTTAACTCCGCTGTGATACTCTACGAGCTCCCTCCTTCCATTCCAATTTGCAGTTATCAATCAGACTCAATCTCTATTTTGTTTGATGGTTTTTCCAATCTTCTCTGGTTGAGTAATATCATGAGTCTTGTCGACAATCGATGTTGATTCACCAATCATAGACCACTTGAGATTCGGAACTTGGACACGCCTGGAAACCCCTTTGATCACTACGAATCTGGCTTCAGTAGATAGACATACGTTTTATGTAACTGCAGTCTAATGCCGAAGTGTTTAAGGCAATGTTTAGATGGCATAGCAGCCGTTGATAAAATGTCGTCGTTATGACTACACCTCAAGTGATCAAACCAAACCATTTCAACCTCCCCCGAAGATAGACCTCGCAGTTGGACTAACACCATATGCAACTGTTAATTCCTGCTTTACTTCTTTATCTCTATTATTATCATCTTTGAGATTATTTCAGTCTTTTTTGTTCATAGAAGCAAATTCATCTTATGGGGACACTATGGGTCACACCCTCCCCCTTTTGATACTACGTCTGACATAATAGAGAAAACCGTTCAACACGCCATCGCGTGTGTCTTTTTAAGCGAGCGAGCAAGTCTAGTAGCATCGTGTAAATATGAAGAGGATGGCCCTGTCTTTTCATTTGACAGAGATGTCAATAAACTTCCTCGCAGATCCCGCTCAACTAATCGCTATTTGTTCAAGCTTGAGATGAGGAAGTATTACCATTCAGCGTCTTTAATAGTCCTATTTGTTTTCGGATCTATGCTAGTGAATCTACTAGCATAATGTGGATTATGAAGCGGATGGTCCTGTCTTTTCATTTGACAGAGATGCAACTAAACTGCCTGGTAGATCCCACTTAATTATTCGCTATTTGTTGAAGGTTGAAATAAGGAAGTATTACTATTCAACGTCTTTAGTGGTTTCTATTTTGTTTTAGGAGTTGTATTAGTTTCTTCGACCGTACAGAGGTCCAAAAAACGAAGACGATGCCTTATCGACTTCCATCTAACAACCAACTTATTTCCTGGTGAATAAAGGTAACATAAGCACAAAAATTTTAGACTGCATAACTATATAACGTATTGAAGATTGCCCAAGCTTTTCTTATTCTTCGTCAACTGTAGAAAATAGAGGATTATATCGCGTCGAATCCTTAGGTGTGTCCCCGCCTTTCAACCCATGCAATCGAACTACAAAGCAACAACAAAAACATCGTTCATCATGATATTGAAAAAAAAAATACTGTTTCTACAAATATATAGTGTATGAATATATTTATAATTAAGCAGAAGCAGAAGCGGCCTTCTTCTTCTTGTTCTTGGAGTTGGACTTCAATGGCTTGGTCAAAAGCTCAGCCACCTTCTCATCGAGAACCTTCTTGTCGGTAGAGATCTTAGTAAAGTCTGGAGCTGGAGCGCTGGCAAGCTTCAGGTTGCCGGTCTTGGTAAGGGCAACAGTGGTGAAGAACTGGGCAACAACGTTCTCCTCCTTCTCGTAGAGCACCTCGTACGGGGTAACGAGCTGGTGGGAAATGCACTCATTAAGACCCATTCGGGCCTTCTTTGGATCGTCAAGGCTTCGCAGAGAGAATGGGAACGCACCGGCCTTCTTCTGGATCTCGGAGAAAGTGGCTCGGGAGGTTCGCAGTCTCAGCTGGTAAGTGAGATCGTTCTTCTTGAAGATGGTGGTGGCCTTGTCACCTGGTCGGCACTTGCCCTCGCCAGATGAGACAAGAATGTCAACACCGTAGACCTCACCCTCAGCAAAAGTGTGGGTGTCAAAGTCTCGCTTCTGGCCCTCGGTCGGGTTGAGGATAATTCGCTTCTTACCATCAACGACGTTCTGCTTCTGCTCGTTCGAAAGCATGCCCTCGAGAGCGGAGCAGCCAAAGTCCTTGACTACAGTGTCAACAACCTTGGTGACGTCCCAGTTCTTGTTGCCTGGTCGGATGGTTCGCAGAGCAGCCTCGCTGGCGTACCAGGCAGCCGCAATGGCATCAGCAACCTTGCCAGAGGCAGTGCCGCCAACAACAATGGTATCGGCTAGAATCGACGCGTAGCCATCGATCTGGGCACCCAGAGTGATCTTGACAACATCACCGGTCTTGAGGATGATCTCAGCCTCTGGCTCAGTCTCGAGTGGAGACAGGTGGGCCGCCACGTTGTTTGGCGAGATCGAGGTCGGGAAAGCAATGCCCTTGGCGATCTTCTTGCCCTTGTAGACCTTATCGGTCTCGTCAACAAGCTGCTTGTCACCCTCAATGGTCAGATCAATCAGCTTGGCACCTTCAACACAGAGCTCCTTGATGTTCTTGAGAACCTTGGCGGAGATGTCGCCAGCGACCTTGTACTTGGTGACAACGTCTGGGTTGTTAATGGTGGTATCGACTTCGACTATAAAAAAACTCGCGTCAGCTAGTTCAATTGGCTTCCAATTACTCAATTATACGTACCCTTGTTCTCAGTAGACATGATTTATGTGATTTCTTGCGTGTTTAGCGACCGTTTCGATGGAGCGTAGCAGAGTTTTTTCACAATGGAGACCCTCATCGGCCGCACACGGTCGCTTTTCCGTGGCCGGGCCCCGCCTTGTTTGGGCGCCATTCCGGGCCGGGAAAAACCCTTGGACTTTCGTCCAATTGGGCCGTGGACCTATAGGGCTGAAGTGACTCTTTTCAGAGGCCCTGATAAGCTTTCTCAGAGTTCACTCAATAATCGATTGAATTGACCAAATGAGCATCGTTAAGCGACTCTTCTCGACCAGTGTCGCCCGCCAGGCGGCCGACAAGTCGCGATTCGTGCCTAAGAGCGGGGTTTACCCGAAGGAGTTTAAGGTTGGAGGGCTGCATTGCGGAGTCAAGAAGGACGCCAGCAAAAAGGACCTGGCGCTCATCGTGTCAGACCGGCCCTGTTCAGCGGCGGCTGTGTTCACTACGAACAAGTTCCAAGCGGCACCCGTCCAGGTATCCAAGAAAGTGCTTGACGCGGCCCACGGAGAAGGGATCCGCGCCATTGTCATCAACTCTGGAAATGCCAATTCTGTCACCGGCGATAAAGGCATGCAGGATGCTCTGGCCATGGTGGACGCTACTGACCGGGCTATCGGCTCGGAACAGTCGCCGGCAACCTTGGTCATGTCCACTGGTGTAATTGGCCAGAAGCTGCCTATTGACAAGATTATTAGTGGCATTCCTAAGCTCGCTGGTCAGCTGGGCCAGGACCACACTGCGTGGCTCGAGACTACCCGGGCCATTTGCACGACCGACACTTTCCCCAAGCTTACCTCCAAGGAGTTCTCTATCGGCGGGAATACGTACCGAGTCGCGGGCCTAGCCAAGGGTGCCGGTATGATCCACCCAAACATGGCTACTCTGCTGGGATTCTTTGTCACCGACGCGCCAGTAGCCGCCAAGGCGCTCAGTTCTATCCTTACCTATGCCACAGAGCGAAGCTTCAATTCTATTAGTGTCGACGGCGACACTTCGACCAATGACACTATTGCTGCACTCGCCAATGGTGCAGCTGGTGGCCAGGAGATCCAAGACGATGTCAATTGCGACAACTACCAGGCCTTGAGGAGTGTTATTACTGAATTTTCCCAGGATCTTGCCAAACTCGTCGTGCGAGACGGCGAGGGTGCCACTAAGTTTGTCACTATTACCGTAGAGGATGCCAACTCTTTTGCTGATGCCAAGCAAATTGCCAGCACAATTGCGCAGTCGCCACTAGTCAAGACTGCCTTGTACGGCAAGGACGCCAACTGGGGCCGAATTCTGTGTGCCACTGGCTATTCTGGTGTTGAGGTCGACCCAAGCAAGACCTGTGTTTCGTTTGTGCCAACCGATGGGTCTGAGACTCTCAAATTGCTCGTTAATGGTGAGCCGGAAGCTGTTGATGAGGCCCGAGCCAGCGAGATTTTGGACATGGAGGACCTTGAGATTCGGGTCAACGTGGGCACCGGCGGTGGAGCCGGGACGCAGTTTTGGACCTGCGATCTTAGCCATGAGTATGTCACCATCAATGGCGACTATAGAACTTAACCAGTTGTATATATCAACAGAACATCACCAGCCCACTAACGAGCTGCTCTTAATTAGAACATCATCACCAACCCACCAACATACTAACCAACTGTTCGTAATTAGAACCTACCAGTCGACTAACCAATTCGTAAATAGAACTTATCAGCCGACTAACCAATTCGGAATAGTATACGCATAGGAAAACATCCAAGGGAATAAATGCAATTTCCCGGCTTTATCCAATGGTTATCAAGACTTCCAAGGAAGGAATAACAAGTAAAGTGGGGCCCTCAAGACTTGTTAAGCACTTTCACATCAATGAACCAACTGCGCTGCTCCAAGTGGAACTACCACAGAACTATAAACGGCAGTTAATTGATGGAATCTTTTTAAAGATATTCGTTCCCACCAATTAGGAAGTATCCCAGGGGAGGATTGGTCGACCCGCCAATTAAGATCTCACTCAAACAAGGTGTGATCATCCCACCAACTCTGAGGTCTCACAAGGAAGGTATGGTCGTACCATCATGATGCAATCTCCCAGGGAAAGCATCTCGCCGAAATCCCAAGGAAGGTGTGGTCGTCTCGCCAATTATAAAGTCTCCCTAATGACGATTTAGTCGCCTCAATCACCACTCACTGCACACCAAGCATATATGTGCAATGTGATCACTGGAAATATGGAAGGCATTCCATCAATTATCCCATCTAATCGCGCGCTTAAGGTTATCAACGCGACACCTTTAATAGTAATGGGCTACTTCCGCTTGACCATTGATCCACTGCGCGGCTTGGTATACTCTCCCCCTTCCTCCTCCAAACTCTTAAGAAAAACTGCGCTGGATAGTGAGAACATCCGGTCCTGGTTTGTGAACGTCATGCGGCGCTTATTCGGATTACTCTTCATATAATTATCAAACCCGCGCACGGCATTGCCGTTCTGCGTATCCTCAAGATACGACCCTTCGGTCCGGTAGATCTCCTCCTCCAAACTATTAAGATTCTTGTCCAGTGTACGCTTCTTATTGATGAGCTCTTTCAAGCTCTTTCTCATCTTCTCATACTCGGCGGTCTGGGCAGCCCGGTCCTTTGAAGTAACGCCATTCTCCTGCTTAATCTCCACTTCCTTATTCTCCTCCTTGGGCTTCGCCTTGTCGTTCTCTGTACTTGTAGGCATCCTGTTAAACCAAAAATCGCGCTCTCTCGTAACTCCTCGCTCTCTCTTGTCGCGTTTGATTCAATTAACCGCTGCCATGGAGGTTTTCACCGATTTCGTGGTTTTTGGTGATGTTTTTGCGCTTGCGCGCGCGTTGGGAGGAAACCTCGGGGGTCATCACCAAAAAACGCGTCTGAAAAGTTCGACGACGACCCAAGGAGATCCCAGGAGTTAAGAGAGATAGAGAAAGCGGGAAATAGAGGGAGAAAGTGTGAGAGATGTCGTTTCAGGGGCAGCAGTTCAACAGCTTTACGCCTCAGCAGCAGCAGCAATTTCTGCAGCAACAACAGCAGCAGCAGCAGCAGCAGCAGCAGCAACAACAACAACCGCAGCAGATGATGAACCGCCAACAGCCGCAACAGCAGATGGGGAACGACAGCTCGTACCAGTTCCAGCCTCAGCAACAGCAAGGGATGATGCCCCAGTACCTTCAACAGCTACAGCAACAGCAGTTACGGGCTCAACAGCTTCAGCAACAGCAGCAACAACAGCCTCAGCAGGCAGCCCAGAATCAAATGAGCTTCCAGCGACAGCCCCAGCCTCAACCCCAGCAGCAAATGGCTCGTAATGGAGTGCCTGGTCAGGGTATAATGGGCCTGGGGAACTCCACGCCGCAACAGACCTCCTCTCCAATGCAAATGGGCCAACAGTTTGCGCGACCGTACCAGTTCCAGCAGCAGAACCAACAGCCTCAGATGTCTCCCCAGGCTCAAATGCAGCGGACAGGGTCCCAGGGGAATATTCCCCAAGGAATTATGCCCCAGGGTAACATGCCCCAGGCAAATATTGTCCAACAGCAATTCCTTCAGCAACAGCAGCAACAGCCAGTTCTTTCTCCGCAGGTACAGAACCCCAGCGGGGTTGCGAGGGTGGCCCCTACGGCCAACGCTGTAGACGAGTTTTCAAGCCCCGAAGCCATCATTAAGGTGGTTTCGCAAAAACGGGAGGACGACCCAGAGTCGCAGCAGCTCAAGCGGGTGGTTAGGCGGGACGCTGAGTACGAAATTGAGCTGAAAAAGAGCCTCAAGCGCGAAGGAGAGTATATTAATAAGAAGAGGATCACACTGGACTACCTCAACCAGGTGCGACAGCTGCGCCATGCCCAGCCGAGTGCCGTTTTTGGCCAGGGCTATCAGGGATACGGATCCGGGTTCACAGGACTCAAGCCGCAGCTGATATACCCCATTGACCGAAAGAGATCGGGCCGGAAGAGCCGCGATCTCATGATGACCAAGGAGCAGGAGGATTTGGTTGCCGAAACTGAAGAAGTATTGTGTCCCATTCGACTGGACTGCGACTTTGACAAATGGAGACTGCGTGATACGTTTACGTGGAACATTAACGAGAAGACGCTATCAGTTAAGCAGTTTGCTGAGGCGCTATTAGAAGATTTCTCGCTCTCGCTGAACTACACACAAACGCTAGCGAGCCAGATCAGCGAGCAGCTGAGCGATTTCCACCCCCATGCGTTTACCAACATTTCCAAGGATCCAACAACGCTACACGAGAAGAACGAGGATATGCGGATTCTTATTAAACTCGACATCACAGTGGGGCAACACAATCTCGTAGACCAGTTTGAATGGGACCTCAACTGTGCTGAGAACAGCCCCGAAGAGTTTGCCGAAACCATGTGTCGCGAGCTGAGTCTGTCGGGGGAGTTTGTCACGGCTATTGCGCATGCCATTCGGGAACAAACCCAGCTGTACACCAAGACGCTTTTCCTCACTGGATACGAATTCAACGGCAAGCTCGTGGAGGACGAGGATATTCGCCGCGAGCTGTGCAACACTGTCCATCCGGACGAGTTCATGAGACCGCAGCACCGGCTCAAGGAGTTTACGCCGGTGCTGTTTGAGATCCCAGACGCCGAGCTGGATAGGCAGGACAAGGACCGGGAGCGAGACTTTAGACGTAAGCGACGGCAGGGCAGAGCCGGCCGCCGGGGTGGCCCCGTGCTGCCTGATCTCAAGGAAACCATTCGAACGTTCCGGTCTCCGGTATACTCTTCTATTCTTCCTGGTGGCATTGATCGTAACGTGGAGATTATTCGCAAGAACCTCAAGAGCCACGAAAGCGATGAAGACGAGGATGAGGAGTCATCAGGCGGTACGTATGGCAGGGCTACTCGACGGGGCCGACAGGCTGCCCACGCTGCCCAGGCGGCTATCACTGGCCAGATACAGCTGAACCAGCACCAGAACCCGCGGTTCAGCTCACCTAGCATAGGCACGCGGATGACTCCTGTTCAGTTCCAGCAGCCTCCGCAGCAGCAGCCCCCGCAGCAGCCGGTCGTCGCGTCCCATTACCAATTCCAGCCGCAGTACAACCAGCCAGAGCAGGTAGAGGAGATAACCTCGTATATGGTGAAAATCAGGACTACTCCGCGAGTCCAGCAGTTCCTTTCCCTGAGGGGTTACTAATCTGCAATCCGCTACTAATCCGATACCAATCCGATAGCAATTCTTCGGATTACTAATGGAAAGAGCTGCTAATATTTGGAAAGGGCTATTAATCTGTGGAAAGAGCTACTAATCCTAGAAAGAGCGACTAATCCCACTGAAAGAGCTACGAATCCTGGACTAATATGACGTACGATCTATACTTAACTTATTCATGATATTATTATCATTGTTATTGTGACACTTTGCGACCGTTAACGAACTGCGTAAGTTAATAATAACTAATTATAACACCTGTTACCCCTGTAATCACTGTTACTAGTGTGAATCACGTAAGCGGATCATCATTATTCATGCAATAATTCTACATCTACACCAATTAAGCGAAAGATCATCTTCAAGATAACTACATTATACTAATGTGCTGCCTAAGTCGTCATTACATAAGGTGATATCCAGCTAAATATGCAACAATTTTAAACAAGTTAAACAGTTCAAGATACTACTATATTAATGTACTGCGTAAGTCGTCAATACGTAAGATACCCAGGTAAATATGCAACAATTCTACATCTAAACAAGTTAAACAAGTTAAAGAGTCAACAGGTTCATAGACTCGTCAAGACCATTGTGGAGCTTCTTAAGCTCGGCCTTGAGATAGTCGGCGACTTCCTCAATCTTGATATCGAGACCCTTGTCACTCTCCTCGCCCAAGCCCAACCTCTTGACCTTGACAACACCGTTAGCAAACTCTTCCTGGCCCAGAATGACGGCGAATGGGCAGCCAGCCTTCTCGGCGGCCTCAAACTGCTTCTGCAGCTTTGGCTTGACCTTGTACATGTACTCAGCTTCGATATCAGCAGCCCACAGCTTCTGAGCAACAGCCATTCGCTCTGGCAGGAAGCCAGTGTACTCAGGGCCAGAGCCAAAGGCCATGACAAACGCCTGGGTGTGAGCAGCTCGCGCCTTCTCGTAAAGACCCTGTCGCGCCTTAATGATGGAGAACAGTCGCTCAACACCAAAGGACACACCCACACATGGGATGGACACTTCCTTCTTCTTCTTGCCCGACCCGGAGTTGGCGAACATGCCCACGAGTTTATCATATCGGCCACCGGCAAGCACGGAGCCAACGCCAACCTGCTCAGAGTTATCATCGTCTCCAGCCTTCTTCTTCTTCTTCTCGATCTCCTTCTTCTCTTCTTCAGTTAGCTCTGGTGGGGCAGAGGCGGAGGTGATTGCTTCGTAAATGAGACCCGTATAGTAGTCCAAGCCTCGGGCCAGAGACAGGTCGAAAGACAGCCGTGGCAGCACGCCAAACGCTCTAAGGTATGGCAAGGCAGTCTCCATGTCCTTGATGCCCTGAGCCGCCGACTCGTTGGCCATGAGACCCTCATCAGACTTGAGCTTGTTCAATACGGTCTCAAAGTCGCCCTTGATCTGGACATACTCGCCAATTCGGTCAGCCACCTCCTCTGGCTGATTCTTCTCTACGACCATCTCCCGCTTGACTTCGCTCCACGCGCTCTTGTCGAGCTTGTCTACTGCAGACGACACCTTTCGTACGTCCTCCTCCTTAACGCCGCACTTCTGGAACAAACCATCAAGAAGCTTTCGATGGTTAACCTTGATGGTGTAATCCTTGATTCCCAGGGCGTCCAGACCCTCGACGGCAATGGACAAGATCTCAGCATCCGGCACCATGGACTCGTAGCTGCCGGCAATGTCAAAATCGCACTGGTAGAACTCTCGCATTCGACCCTTGGTCATGGCCGGCTGGTCTCGTCGGTACACCTTGGCAATGTGGTACCGCTTGATGCTCTGGATGCCGTTCATGGCCACAAACCGCGCAAACGGCACAGTCAGGTCGTACCGCAACGAAGTCAGCTCACCGCCCTGGTCCTCAAGGTTGTAGATCAGTTTAGAATCCTCACCATACTTGCCGGAGAGAATTTCTCGGAGCTCAAAAACAGGAGTATCAATGGTGACACCACCATGTCGCTTGAACACCTTGGTGATGGTGTCAAACACCGCGCTTCGGATGGTCATGTCCTTATCGGACCAGTCCTTGGTGCCCTTGGGCACCTTCAGAGTGAACCCCTTTTCGGCAGCCGCCTTCTCCTTCTTTGGCCTTGGGGTAGCCACGTTGTTAACTACTGGCGCAGGGCTTGTCGACATTCTTCGTATGATATTCCAGCTAGCAGATGCTCTCCTTAAAGCCATGAACCCGCGAGTTACGCTCCGTAAGCCGTCAATTTTTTTTCAGTGTGGGTGTCTCAGCCGTGAAAAATTGGGTAATCAATGAGTCATCAAAAGCCGCACAAAACGCGGCTTCCGGCATAGAGTACTATCCGGTATTGAAAAAAATACTGGTATGAAACACTATATCGTTAGGCATTCGAAAGCTCTACTCTCTAGTGCTATATCGTTAGTCATGGTGGACAACCCTAGGTACGATATCATTAGGCGAACTTGACCTACTACTATCACTTAAACTACCCTCGGGCGCTACCATGACGCACAACTGGGGCTCTGCCCCAGACCCCGTAGTTGGGGGGGCCAGCCCCCCAGACCCCCCGCCCGCTCTTTCACATATTGTAATTCATTAGGTACTCGTAAGATCTATCATCACGGTATATTATTAGGTATTCGGAAGATCCAATATGACGATACTGTATATCATTAGCTATTCAGTAGATTTATTACCATGTAGTGATTTATCATTAGGAATTGGGAAGACGCATTACGTTTATCACGTACAGTATCACTAGGGGTCCCGAAGGTCTACAATCAAGTACTGTACTGCCATTGCCAGGTATCCTGAAGGTTTTGCTGTGGTGGTATCCTAGCTATTGAATACTAAATTTCAGTGAGATTTCCCAGAACCCCTTCTCTTTGGACTTTTTAGCGATTACATTGCCAAGATACAGCCATCAATTCCCACCATTGGCTCTCCAGCTTATCATAACTCATTTGTAAAAGCCCCTCTTCTTCATGTACTTGCTAACATATCATAACTTATTCCTAGTTCAGATCCCTTTTATATGCACTAGAGTATCTTTGAGCGCTGACCAGGGGGCTGGGAATGAACAGCATGTGCGCCACAAACAATGCGGCTCATGCGGCTTGTAACTTGTGAAATCACGAATTTCATAAAAAAATCAAATTCCACACGACTAAATCCTACCTCTCTCCAACAGTGACTCCAGATATATTAATCGTCAACTATTACACCCCCCAATAGCAATATTAATAATAGTCTAATTTATATGGTGGGGCTTGGGTAGAAATATTAATCGGGACCTGAACATTTGAGATCAGTGGCAGATATGGAGACGGTCAAGACGCTGATCCGGATGGTTACCCGGGGGTTCTACGACCTCCGGAGTATCCTTATTATGGACGCTCTTCTGGTCCACTCAGCGTTGAGCGACGACGATATGGTCCAGCTTCTGGGCATCCAGCGCAAGGACTTAAGAGCCCTGTGCCAAAAGCTCAAAGAGGACCATCTGCTGGCAGACCACGTCCAGAAAGAAGAAGGCATCACCCAGAGGCCTCTATCCAAGACATACTACTATGTGCACTTTACAGAGGCCGTAGACGCTATCAAGTGGAAGATGCAGAGCATCGTCACGGCGCTCAAAGAGCAGATGGGCGCCGAGTCGCAGCCCCAGGGCTACGTGTGTCCCGTGTGCCACAAACGGTTCACTACGATAGACGCGGCGCAGTTGTTCAACGGCTCGAGCGGAGAGTTTCTCTGCGACCAGTGCAACCAGGGCATCTTGGTTGAGGACAGCAGTGGCTCCGAGAATCAACATAACCAGGATCGGCTGCGCAAGCTCATGACGCAGATCCAGCCCATTATCGACACGCTCATGAAGATAGATGAGATGCAGATCCCAGAGAACACGTTCCAGAGCTCTATGGAGGTGGCGCTGCCGCCTCCGCAGAACGGAGGAGTGCCTGGGGCCCAGCAGGCTCAGCAAGTGCGGCAGGCAAACCAGCTGCCGTCTGCGAGAGCCCGTCCCGGGGACGCCAACATCCAGAACGGTGCGCAATTCAAGGTCAGCATTACCTCAGAGCAGGAGACTGCCGAGCAGGAGCGCATGGCCAAGGAGGAGAAGGCGCGAAAACTGGCCGAGAATGCATTGCCGTCATGGTACCAGGAGTCTACTGTTGGTAAGAGTCTGAACGACTCTGTAGAGCCGGTTGTTAAGACTGAGGTCAAGACGGAAGAGACGAAGCCGGCTGTCGAAGCTATTGGCGGCACTGAAGAGACGAGTGAAGACAAAGCTAATGAGGATGCTCTGGCTGCTTATTATGCTCAGTTGGCTGAGCAGGAGGCCGAGGAGGACGAAGACGAAGATGAAGAAGAGGACGAGGAGGATGAAGAAGATGAAGAGTTTGAGGAAGTGGAGATTACCCCCGCTACCACTACTGCGGAGGTTCAAGAGGAGGACTTTGACGAAGAAGATTAACATTATTATTGAGTACCATAGCACAAAATACCACTCACACTTGGCTATTCTTATTGGCCGAAAGCACTTGTATTTCTCATACTATGAAACCAGTAGTACTGATCCCCCCAAACCCGCCTTAGAGCTCTGCTTCGCGGAGTGTTGGGTTGCAACGGAGTAATTTGTTACGCATTGTTACAGCAGTTTTGTCGCAGGAGAGGATCTTGTTACAGTGTAACGAAAAGATTGTTTCGCTGTTACGAGAACGTTACGTTTTACCCCACGACACGGGGGTCTGGGGGCTGGCCCCCAGCTACGGGAGCTCGAGGGCTGGCCCTCGAATACAACTCAGATCAATTGAGTCCACTGAGGAGGCTACGGGAGCTCGAACACTTACTAGCACAGTAGTAGGAGGGATGGTAGTATTAGGGGATAAATAAAATACACGTTACTTGAAGCGCTTTGCGGCGTTTTCCGCGCCCAGTTCCTCGTACTCGGCCTTGGAGATCCAGGGCGCCGAGTTGGACGAAGATTCATAGGTGCCGGTGCTGGCAAGAATAGACGCGCCCAGCCACACGGTGGATTTACGGTCTGGAGAGAGGTAGTACCGCGGGCGGAAGTTTGGCACCCAGCTGACCATCTCGTTCTCGATCCGCTGCGTAAGGCCCTGGAGCAGCGTCGTGCCACCGGTGATAACGACATTGTAGAGCAGCGTCGGCGTCACGTCGGCTGGAGGCAGCGAGGTGATGGAAGAGTTGACGTGCTGCGGCGCCTGCTGGAGCGACAGGTATATCAGCTCGCCAATGCCCTGGGTCGGGGACCCTTCTGGGATCACCACGCCCGGCAACGGGTACTGTGTTGGTTGGAAGAGCGGCTCAGCAGTCGTGAGGCGCTCAGCACCAAAGGAGAGGTTGTAGCCAGAGGGGAATTCAAACGGCCGCGACCCAATGACAGGCGGCTGCTGGGACGCCGAGAACGGGTGCTCGGCAATCTGCGAAGTCGACTCCTTGAAGTCGGTCAACACGCGCTGCACCTGGTAGTTGTGATACGACTCGGTGATGCCTTGGAACTCGTTGAATTCGGGCGTTGCGGGCTGGCCTGGCTCCGCAATTGCCTTGTGCTTAATGCGGTACTGCGGAACGATTTCAACCTCGCGTGACCGCAGGTGCGAGTATATGTGCAGGTTGATGAAATCGCCTGCGTACCGCGTGTGATAGCTGGCCTTGGAGATGATGTTTCCGTCGACTACTGGGGTCACCGACGCGACGGAGGACCCAATGTCAATAACGAGAGCCGTCGGACGCGCCGACTCATAGGCCGCACACAACGGCGCCTTAAGCAGTGAGAAAAGCGGCACCTCGAGGTCTTCGAACACTGTCTCGAGCACGCGTACCCGGTTTTCCTTGGGGTTCCAGGGCTGCTCCGTCGTCACGAGAGGAAGCTCGGAGGGGTCCATAGCGAGCTTTTCGTCGTAAATGTACCGCCATTGCTTGGCAATGGCCGACCAGTCCTGGATGCACCCGTCCGACAATGGCGAGAAGATCTCCTTGCCCGGTTCAGGCGTGTTAACGCCGTCGTCATCGAAGAGATAAGTGTCGCCCAGCTTTCCGTATGCGGTAGGGATCACGTGAGACGGTGCATGGTCTCCGGAGAAGCCCACACGCGTCCACATGGACCCGGCATCAATGACCACCGACGTGATATCATCCGACGACTGGTTAGTCATTATTTAAATATGGTCTAATCGAGGGCTTCTCGAGCTAATTCGTGATATTTCACCTTCTCGGGGGTCGTCGCGTTCGTCTCAAATTTTTGGTGATGCGTTTCGCGCGAGGGATGGGGTTGGGAGTTGCGTGCGCACGCGAAAATTCTGCCCTTTTTGAAAAAAATTGCGCCGCAAGCCGTGGGGCTTGATATGCCAAAGAAATGTCTCACCACGCAACCGTCAAAGGCGTTCTTATCTTTCGAAAGGTTCTTCAATGACATCTATTGTTAATTACTTAAAGAGAGAAAAGGAGAGAGGAGGATGCTAAGGCACCATAATGTGGGTTCACATGCTGGAATGGATCGCATGTGTTGCTTGGGAGACCGATACAAATCGCAGGGGGGTTTTTTTGGGGCTCTCTCCCATTGTATGTATATTTGACGTGGTAAATCACGCATATGCTGGCCTTTTCTCTTCACTCTTAATTGCCAACTCTAACCTAGTTCTTCTCTCTCCACTGTGGAATCGCCAACTGTCAATCCTTCCCTTGCTAAGAATTCCTCCCCAGCCTTATTAAATACTCACCTCAATTTAGCCAATTTTTTTATTTTTTAATTTTTTTTAATTTGCCAGTTCCAATATCTGCGGAGTACGGCAAAGAAAAAAGAACCGATCAAAGGAACACTAGAACGAGAGGTCGATAAGCGTCTTTTTCATATTCAAGTCTACCGGTAAATAATGGCGTTTAGAGGAGGCAATCGATACCAGGGCATGCCAATGTCTGCCGAACAGCGTCCGGCTTTCACGGCTCCTCCAACGTCGTCGGGAGACAACCCTTCGATGCTCGCCTCGCTCAAACAGCGCAGTGAGAAACTCGATCAGTTCATTGGCCAGGTGGGCGCTCCAGTTAAGCCGTATCTGCCCGGTCTCGCGCGATTCCTTATTGTATCGACTTTCCTGGAGGACGCGCTGCGGCTCATGTCACAATGGTCCGAGCAGGTCAACTATATATGGAACGTGCGGCACCTTCCGCACTTCCTTGCCGTGTTGTACCTGGGGCTGAACATAGTGTGCATGCTCGTGGGGTCCTTTTCGGTCATCTTGAAGAAGAAGCTGATTTACGGCGTGGGCGCTCTCATGTTTGTCGTCGTGTCACAGGCTATTGTGTACGGGCTCATTTTTGATTTCCAGTTCTTCTTTAGAAACTTGTCGCTTATTGGAGGCCTGCTGTTGGCGGTGTCTGACGCGTTTGTGCACGACCGCAGGGCGGTTCCGGGGTTGCCAATGATTGAGGATAAGGACAAGGCCAAATACTTCCAGCTCACCGGCCGCATCCTGCTCATTTGCCTGTTTATTGCCTATATGATCACGAAGCGATGGACCATGATTGGCGGTGTGTTCAATGTGTTTGGCCTCATTGCCTGTATTTCGGTCGTCATTGGGTTCCAGGCGCGTGTTGCGGCGTCTTTCCTGGTCGTTTTGCTTACCGTGCAGAACCTTCTCACCAACCCGTACTGGCAATATGCGCATCAGAACCCGACCCGAGACTTTTTGCGGTACGAGCACTTCCAGACTCTTAGTATCGTGGGTGGGCTGATTTTGCTTGTCAGCGCTGGCGCCGGACGAATCTCGATTGACGAGAAGAAGAAGATTTACTAATCAAAAGCATATATTATATATGGTAAACTCGCTATCTCTCTCCAACTTTTTTGGGGAGACTCCATTGTG
Source organism: Blastobotrys vanleenenianus (assembly GCF_965637985.1). Taxonomy (NCBI): domain Eukaryota; kingdom Fungi; phylum Ascomycota; class Dipodascomycetes; order Dipodascales; family Trichomonascaceae; genus Blastobotrys; species Blastobotrys vanleenenianus. The sequence continues at coordinate 84,738 of NW_027481846.1, forward strand.
AATCTACAAAAGCAGCTTGGGAATGCTATGTTTGTAATTTCTGTCTTTTTCATTAACTTTTAGCGTTACTGGTCTTAATCCAAGCAGTTACGGTAATACTGGCACCTGCTTTTTGATACGGGATGACATTCCTCGGAGGCAAGTGGCTTGGTAAGTTTCTGGAATCTCTAAATTTGTTGATATCTTTGTTATAGAGATACGCTTGTGAGTCGCAGGAGATATGGCCAATTAAAATATGAGGATTTTTTTACCGGTAATAACACGATAAATGCTTAATATTTGAGCAATTCGTATTTGCTGGGTAAACGGAGTGAGTGCATTGCCTTGGCAATACTGGTTTAATTCAAGCACAGTAAAAAATGTTAAGCAACTAGCTAAAAAAACAAGTATTCATGTAAAATGTGGCCCATTAACCTATGGTACTACAACTACTAGCTCATCAACAATCAGTCATTTGCAATTACCCGTATTGTACCGCACTTAAGCATGATACATGATCTCTGGTAATTCCAATGGCGTATTACCGTAAGCGTACTACCGGTAAGTTAGTTGCATAGAATGCAACATTTAAAGCTAAGCTTCGCCAAGAAAACGTTCCTGATTCTAATTATGTGACTTCCCGGTAACCGCATAGGCAAAAACCCGATATTACCGATAAGCTACCGCCATTATTTTCTCATCTTGACACATCCAATGGACTTTATCAAAAGAGAAAAAAAAAAGCATAACATCTACAGCTATTCTAGTACCTGGTATTTGGTAACATCAAACACTTGTTGTTGTTGATTCGGATGCTTTACAGGGGACAGCTAAGTTTTATGCAGCTTCGAACGATAATATTGGGTATACCTGACACAAAATTAACTACATAATCAGCTGTATTGTAAACTCTTTGGTTTGACGACTCAACTTTTTAAAATAACATAAAACTCGAACACTGTTACCGGTTGCCACACAAGAATTGACTAACTATCCGATAAAATTACGATATGCCAATATAACATGAGTAACTCAACAATTACGAACGCTGACAGACAAAATAAAGAAATCCCAAAAAATCACAGATGAACATAGATTAATCATTATAAACGTTATCATAAATGATGGTAGGTGGTTACCAAACAGTGTAACCACCATCAACAACCAAATCGTGGCCAGTCATGTAACTAGAAGCATCACTCGACATGAAAATCAAAGGACCAGCAAACTCGCTTGGGTCCGCCATTCGATTTAGCGGCACTCTGGTCTCCCACGACTTCTTCAACTCGGCATCCTTCTCCAAAATGCTCTTCGTCAACGGGGTCAGAATATAACCCGGCGACAGACTGTTGACTCGAATGTTGTACGGAGCCCACTCGCTGGCCAGAGACTTGGCCATGTGGATTACACCAGCCTTGGACACGTTGTACGGCGTCTGGGCCTGCGGAGAGTTGACAATGATGCCCGACATGGATGCAATGAGAATGATGGACCCTGGCACTTTGTCGGCCATGAGGGTCTTAGCGACCTCGGTCGCGACAAAGAAGGAACCGTTAAGATTGACGTCAATGAGCCGCTTGACGTTCTCCGACGGGTATTCGGTCGCGGCGATGTTCTCGCAGTACCCAGCCGTATTGATGAGAATGTCCAGCGGAGCAGCGTGGTGTGCTCGGATCTGAGCAATGGTCGTCTTGACCTGTTCTGGATCCGAAATGTCGCACACCCACGACGAGATGATCTGCTGCTTACCCTCTGGCTGCTGCGGCTCCATCTGGGCCAGCAGATCGCCGAGGCCCTGCGCCGCAGGCTCGAGGTTGGCCTTGTTGTTGTCGATAAGAGCGAGCGACGCACCGGCCTGGAGCAGGTACCGGGCGACCGTGACCCCCATACCGCCAGATCCGCCAGTAATGACGGCAGTCTTACCGGCCAGAGAAAACAGGCGGTTGTACGCAGGAGCTACAGCAGGCACAGTCATTTTTGTGTTTTCTATTTATCTCAAGAGGGAGAGGACAGGAGAGACTGGAGAAGAAAGAAAGGGAAGAATTTTTTTTTCCTGGTGTATTTCAATCGGAATTTATACGATTTCTCTCCACTTTTTTCCCTGGGGGTGAGGCTGTTGCTAATTGGCTGCCCAGGAAAAAATCATGGGCAAATGGCTGCTTCATGCAGTCTCCCCTCTCGTCATCCGAGACACGTAGAGTTCTGTGGTGTGCGGGGTGGCTCTGAATTCCCGGGCCATGGCATTCCTATGAGGATGAAACGAGTTTGTTGCGGATACTTGGAGTAATTACTGTTTCATTGGTGTTTTTTTCCGCAACTTTTCCCCGTTTTATAAAAGATATGAAGGGGGGGATAGGGTGAGAATTTCTTTAGAAATGCTGGGCTCTAAGCGGGCGCTCCCCTGTCTTAGGACGTTATTAAACCGTTATCCCTATGCCACACAGCGTAACTTCCGGGTGTTACGCGTATACCGTATGAGGGGTCTATTTATCCGCATCTTACGCAAGAAGCAGCCATTTTTTGAAGAAACCATGGGCGGATATGCACTCAAATGCAGGCAAAAGTCCTCAGACTGAACCAGTACTACACTGAACCAGTGTTTTCAAACCAATAGAAGAGCATTTTTAACCATTCACCGTTGCTATTAAGGCGTAGCAGGCGAAACGGACGAGGTGCCCCGGTGAGCTGCGGATCGCCATGGCAACCGTGGGGGAGGGCAAACATAATCAAGTTGGGTGTTGGGACATAATTATGTAGTTCGATAGCGCCTCTCTCCAGACATCACCATCACGGGCTTGCAGACTGAACGTGGTAGAGAGAGAGAGAGAGAGAGAGGACAAGTAGTACAAGGATGCCTCCGAAGTCGATTCTGCGTAATGCGCCGCCACCAGGGGCATACACACCAAGCGAGAATGCAACAGACCTCGACCGAAAGCAGGTTCTTGAGAACACGCGCGCCAACGCAAAGCTGCACGACATGGGATCCATGATACGCGAGACGGCCCATAACGGGAGCCGCTCCAACTCCGTATCCAATGGCGAGAACGGCCAGGAACACCTGAAGTGGGATGAGGCGAATCTGTACCGGACCGAGATGGAGAAGGCGGCCACTATGAAGATTGATGAGCCGAAGACGCCATACCAGGGCGCCGTGGGAGACTCTGAGTATTACATGCCTGATGAGGAGGAAGAGGCGGTCAAGACTAGCGACAACAAGATCCTGGCGGTAGACGAGCTGGACGGATTCAGTCTGGGTGAGCCGCAGTACAAGACGGATCCAACGGTGCAGAATAGCCGGATTGAGAAGGTCGTGCAGAGTGACGATGAGACTGAAGAGGAACAGGAGCCAGAGGTCACCTCGGATGAGAGGAAACGACGGTTCGAGGAGATGAGGAAAGAGCATTACCATATGAAGGGGGATATCCTCAAGCATCCTCTGCCAATAGAGGACGAGGAGTAGTTTATTTATCGATATATCGCGCAATCATTAATACCCTACAAAATGTATTCGAGGGCCAGCCCTCGAGCTCCCGTAGCTCCGCTTCGCGGAGTATTTATCCATTCGTATCGAGAACTTTCAACACGATTGTAACAAGATTGAAAATTGTAACAATAAATTCCGTAACCGCTCTGTAACAACCGTGTAACAATCGTGTTAAAATTCCGTAACAGCAGTGTAACAATTGTTGTTAACTTTTTTGTTACGGTTCTTGTTACAGGCATTGTTACAACTGTATCAGCCAAGCAACTGCGTGACCCGCTGAGAGATACCTAATTGATGGCCCAATGCTAGAAAACAAATGCTTTTAATCCTAAATGCAACCAAATTGGCCTAAATTGCTTTGCCTTAGGCCAGTACTGACGTCCGATTGATATCAATCAGTTATCTAGCAATGGTACAACTGATCTACGGACCAATTGATCCCAGGAATGGGGGGGTTTTAGGGGGCAGAGCCCCCTAACTACGGGGTCTGGGGCAGAGCCCCAGGTATACTAGCCGTTCTAACGAGGTCGTGATGTAGGGTGGCTTGGTGATAACTGATTAAATTGAAGGCTCAATTCATAAAAAAAATAATAATTCATAAAGATAGGAGATTCATATTTACCAAAGCCCTAAAAAAAACTACTTCCAAAACCATCCACCATTCTTGCCATTCGTCGTGCTCTCACTCAAACTGACACTACCATCATCATACCACTTCTTGACCACCTTCTTCGTCTCAAGCTGGCCATCGTCCTTGCTGATCGTCTCACTGGTAACACTCGACGAAACGACCTTCTTGCCCAGCTTCTCCGCCTCCGACTCGCTAATGTAGCGCACATTGGAGCCGGTACTCTCGTTCGGCCGCCAAATCGACTGCCATTGCTGTCGCTCCTTCTCCCGCTCCGCAGCAATCGCCTGTCGCATGCCCCTACGCCAGTCCAAATAGCTCGTGTAGTCCTTGAACGTCTCCTTCTTATCGTCGCCTCCAAACAGGCACCGCCACACACCGTCCTTGTTCCACGCAGACTCGCCACCAGCATCCTTGCACCGGTCGTACTGCCGCGCAGAAGGAACCGGGAACGCCCACAAATTCTCCTCGCCACCGTGCTCAAAGTTCGAGTGCAGCCACGGAAGCGAGCTGCCCAGCGTATCCTCAATGTCCCGCATCCTCCAGTTGCCAAACAGCCCGGCCACCCGGTCGAAAGTGCTCTCCGTCAAGTCCTTCAGATCGTCGAGTGACTCTGGCCATCGTTCTGGCAGATTCTTGTCCTTATCGTTTCCCATTGTCGTCAGATTGTCAAGTTTGCCTCCGGTTATCTTTCCAGAGGGTTCTTTATATCAATGGGGCTGATCCCGGCGCACGGCTGTACACCACCCCCGCCCCCTCCCAGTCGTATCATACCACCAGGCTACGAAGTAGCCATATGATAGCAATCTGGTAGCAATTGGGGCGACCAGTCCCCCCAAACCCCCCTGGGGCTCCGCTACGCGGAGGGTATTGGGATTCTGTGTCAGTAGTTAAAACTTGGGGGAATATAGTACTGTCTTGGTAGTAAGGGCTCTAATAATTCGCTTAACTTGATGTGCCAGAATAAGAACATTGCCTTTACCTTGATACTCTTTCTTGACTAATTGATTCGTAGTGCTAACAGTACTAACAGTATATTCTATTAAGATTGAAACAGTAAGCAATAGGTTACTCTGCGAACTAGATTTTCATAGTTTAGGTTGACCAAGTTAATCCGAAGTACCATGTATTTCACTTCCATAGAGTCAATTCAGCACACTAAGACTACCCTTTACTATTTCCTGACACTGCGATAGGCTCATGAACAGTTGATTCTAATGGAATTGACATCGGTATAATATATATATCAACTATGGAATATGTTGATAGAACATCCAGTGTTGATGGAAATGATGGAATATCAGGTACTAATAATAATGTATCGTTGATGATGGTGTATATAACGAAGTAACAATGGTGAAATAGAATCATCCAATGCTTATGAAATGCGCTGATGGATATTGATGATGGGACATTGATAACGGAGAGTCGGTGATGAGCATTAATGATGGACAGAGGTAGTAAACATTGGTGGTACCGGGTACATGACGATGGACTAATAATGGATCATGGATATCAATGGTTGGCCGCTAGATGAAAACTAGCCCCGTTTACCCTTTACTGAACATTCGACATCTTATGAAGGAATGTTGACGATGGACTACGGTAATAATGATAGAGCATATTACCAGTAATGGTAATGACGGATCATTCATAATCCGGAAGGTTATTAGTACCGTATGCAATATTGCAGATGAAATATGAAGATGGAAATGGATTAATGATGAATATATAGTGTCAGCGATACTTCCCGAGGGGATATTGTCAACGTTGCGCACCATAATGCACCAGTCATGGAAGTCAGTTGACATCAGCTCATCTCAGAGTATTATTATATGGGAAGTTGTAATGATAGTAACGTATTATGAGTACAATAGATTCTGATGATATAAAAAATGGATTGATGATAGATCATGAAAATTGATGATGAAATATGGATTGATGATGGAATTCAAATTAACGGCTAAATACAGATTGTCGAAGAGTGGTAATAATGGATCACTCACGGCGGGGTATTAATTTTGGAATATCGCTGAATATGATGATGACGGAATACGGATTGATGTTGGAATGTAGATTGACGCGACGGAATACAAATTGATGACGGAATGTTGATTGATGGATTGATGGATTGATGGATTCATGGATTCAAGGATTGATGGATTCATGGATTCACGGATTGATGGAAATATGAAAGGATAAAGACAGAGAATAGTCTATAGTCTATTGCCTGGCTATAGTAGATAATGGTAATACAACTAAAACTCCTCAGAGTCACGGAAAAATGCGCCAAACGTAACAATGGTCGTATAAACTAGCAGACCGCCGCTCAGCGACATGGCCATCGCCGCAAACGTGATCAAATGGTTGTGCGCTAGCACAATGGGCAACGCGAGCCCCGAGAAGACCAAAAAGCCCGTCGCAAACCGCCCAAAATCAACCACCGTCGAAGACGAGTCGCTCATAAAGTCTTCCGACTGGTGGCTTCCACACAATGCATTCGGCACCGGCGCCAACAGAAACAATGCAACTAACCACCCCCTCGAATTAGCACAAATCACAATACGTCTACCTCTCTAAAATCTATACATGAACATATACGCGATATATATACCCACACAATAAAAAGTGAATAACTTACCAATAGTCAGTGGTAACCAGTTACCATACAGTGCACACGACAATATAATCAACAAAAACCCAATCGCCAGCACGCACGAAAGCGATATAATCTTCGACAACGGACTTATCGTCACCATTTTTACTACTCCAACACCTTCTTAATACCCCCAGGCTGTAGTCCAGTCGTTTTACCCCAGGCAAGATGAAAGATAGCAAGCGCCTCTCTCCGCCCTGGCAGAGGGGATGTCGTCGTGAGGCCATCCTGGCCGGAGATCCGATCCCAAACCTCCCAACCTCCCAATCGCCACACGACATCGCCAAAAGGCCCGCGACAGCGCCTTTTTCGTCGCCACCACCTAACAAAGTAGACAGAAACCGATGGTAAGAGGCGCCCCATTGACGCAATTGCTGAATCAAATGGCTGACGAGTGCTGGAATGTAGTTTAGGAACTCATACGATAACGATACCGTGACGTACTCCCCCACGGGACGGCTGTTCCAGGTCGAATACGCGCTAGAGGCGATCAAGCAGGGCTCGGCGGCAGTGGGCCTTGTGTCCAAGGACCACGCCGTGCTGGTGACCCTGAAACGAGAGGCCGAGGAGCTGGGATCCTACCAGAAGAAGATCATCAAGATTGACGAGCATATGGGCGTTGCGCTGGCCGGTCTCGCGCCAGACGCGCGTATCCTGTCCAACTACCTGCGCCAGCAGGCGCTCAACTCCAAGATGACGTTCGACCGGCCGCTGCCGGTCCAGCGCGCTGTGTACTCAATCGCCGACAAGGCGCAGTCCAACACGCAGTCCTATGGGCGGCGTCCATACGGCGTAGGCCTGCTGATTGTGGGCTACGACGAGACGGGTCCACATCTGTACGAATTCCAGCCGTCGGGATCGGTGCTCAAGTACGTAGGCACCGCCATTGGCGCCCGCTCGCAGGCGGCGCGAACATACCTCGAGCGTTCGTTCGAGTCCTTCCCCGACGCGACGCTCGAGCAGCTGGTCGTCCACGGCCTTAATGCATTGCGAGACACCCTGGCCCAGGATAAGGAGCTCACTTCGAAAAACACTTCGGTCGCCGTCGTCGGCAAGGGCACCACGTTCAAGGTCATTGAAAACGACGACATTGCCCCGTGGCTGGCAAAGCTCGACTCCCTCGGGCGAACATCCGCCCCCAAAAAGGAGGAACCCCAAGCAGAGGCCATGGATACAGAAGAATAAATTAATAAATTCCCCCTCCCTGTGTACTCCCTACTTAATATTCGAGGGCCAGCCCTCGAGCTCCCGTAGCTGGGGGCCGGCCCCCAGACCCCCGTACATCTTGGTTACAGCGTTACACTGTTACAAAACTCCCAACCTGTAACAAATACGTAACAAATTACCCTGTTACAGCTCTAACCTCCGCGAAGCGGAGCCCCAGGGGGGCTTGGGGGGACTTGTCCCCCCATGGAACACTATAGCTTCAATTAACTCGGGAGCCAGCCCCCAAACCCCCGTAGCTCCGCTTCGCGGAGGGATTGGTGCTACGCGGAGCTCCAGGAGTGTTTATCCCCCCAATGACGCTAGGTAGTGAGGATATTCGATTGATCTCCGCACAGCGGAGCCTCAGGGGGGTTAGGGGGACTGGTCCCCCCAAGTACATGAGGGTAGTAGGAGATGCACGAGCTCCTGTATTAGAGTGGTGTGTTCGACAACCAAATTATTCACACAAAGGGGGGGCCTATTTACATATATACAAATTTCAGAAAAAAAATAGTCGAGTTAATTACTGCTTGTCGCCCTCCTTTGGCTCCTCGGAGGAGGAGTGGCTTCGGGCCTTCTCCTCGTAGATCTTCTTGAACACGTCAAGGGACTGGTTCTGGACCTCGTCGGTCTTGGTCTTGAGCTCCTCAAGGTTGACCTCCTCGCCGGCCTGGGCACGGGCAACAATCTCTCGCAGAGAAACGATCTTCTCCTGGAGCTTCTCAACGTCCTCCTTGTTGAGCTGCTCCTTGTACTGGTTCAGAGAGTTCTCAATCTCGTTGCAGATGGAGTCACCCTTGTTGGCGGCCTCGACAGCGTCTCGTCGAGCCTTGTCCTGCTCCTTGTACTTCTCAGCGTCGCTGACCATCTTCTCAATCTCAGTGTCAGAGAGACCAGACGAGCCGGCCACCGTGATCGATGCATCCTTGTTAGTACCCTTATCTCGAGCAGAAACGTTGATGATACCATCAGCGTCAATGTCAAAAGTGACCTCAATCTGTGGCACACCCTTTGGAGCTGGCGGAATGTCGCCCAAAGTGAAGTTGCCAATCAGCTTGTTGTCTCGCACAAGCTCTCGCTCACCCTGGAACACTCGGATCTCGACAGAGGTCTGGCCAGTGGCGGCAGTAGAGAAGATCTGAGACTTTCGGGTTGGGATGGTGGTGTTTCGGTTGATGAGTCGAGTGAAGACACCGCCAAGGGTCTCAATACCAAGCGACAGTGGGGTAACATCAAGCAGGAGAACGTCCTGGACCTCACCGGCAAGAACGGCACCCTGGATGGCAGCACCAATGGCAACAGCCTCATCTGGGTTGACAGACTTGTTTGGCTCCTTGCCGAACAGGCTCTTGACGGTCTCAACAACCTTTGGCATTCGCGACATACCACCAACCAGGATAACCTCCTGGACATTAGAAGAGGAAACGTCAGCGTCCTTGAGGGCCTTCTTGACTGGGTCGATAGTTCGCTTGATCAGACCGTCAACCAAAGTCTCGAACTGAGCTCGGGTGATGGTGGCATTGATGTGCTTTGGACCAGAGGCATCAGCAGTGATGAATGGCAGGTTGATGTCGGTAGAAACGGTGGAGGAAAGCTCGACCTTGGCCTTCTCGGCGGCCTCTCGGATTCGCTGAATGGCCATTCGGTCGCCACTGAGGTCAATGCCGTTCTCCTTCTTGAACTTGTCAACCAAGTGTCGCACAAGCGCAATATCAAAGTCCTCACCACCCAAGTGAGTGTCACCGTTGGTCGACTTGACCTCGAAAACACCCTTCTGGATCTCGAGAATGGAGATATCGAAAGTACCACCACCCAAATCGAACACAGCAACAACCTTATCGTCGGTCTTGTCGAGACCGTAAGCCAAAGCAGCGGCAGTTGGCTCGTTAACGACTCGCAGAACGTTAAGACCGACAATCTGACCAGCGTCCTTGGTAGCCTGTCGCTGAGAGTCGTTGAAGTACGCTGGGACAGTGACAACAGCGTTCTTGACAGTCTTGCCCAGGTAGGCCTCGGCGGTCTCCTTCATCTTGTTAAGGACGAAACCACCAATCTGAGCTGGCGAGTACTTCTCGCCTCGGGCCTCGAGCCAGGCATCACCGTTCGAGTGCTTGATGATCTTGTATGGCACCTGGTTCAGGTCCTTCTGGATCTCAGCGTCCTCGAATCGTCGACCAATCAGTCGCTTAGTAGCAAACAGAGTGTTTTCTGGGTTGACGACAGCCTGTCGCTTGGCTGGGACACCAACCAGTCGCTCGCCCTCCTTGGTGAAGGCAACCACAGATGGGGTGGTTCGGGCACCCTCGGAGTTCTCAATGACCTTTGGGATCTTGCCCTCCATGATGGCCACCGCGGAGTTGGTGGTACCCAGGTCGATACCAATGACCGACCCCTGGACCTTGCCGTTGCCGTTGGTCGAGTTGTATCGGACAGCAGTCTTGGCGAACTGAGCAGCCGCTGGCGCTCGTCGCAAGGCAGTTCGTGCAAATCTAGATGCCAGCATTTGTGTCGTTCTCACTTCAATACGTGGGTCAAAGTGGGTGGGAAGGAAGAGAAAGAAACGGACGAAAAACTTCGCTTTTGTGTGGCGGGTAAAAAATGGGTGAAATTTTTCGCTCCCAACTCCGGGGTCATCCCGGCTTGCGCCGATTGCGCTTCGAGATGGTTCCATGAGTCAAGCACTCGGCTTTCTCTTCGGAAAAACCTTCCCCATACTACCCCGATGTTAAAATTGTTCCGAAATGTAAAATAATGTCAAAGAAATTTCTAGAAAAACCTCCAGCTTTGCTGGCCTTTTGGAGTCTGTCCGACTTTTGACTGTTCGCGCGAAGTGCGGCGGAGTGCGGCGCGCGCACAAAGAATTCGATCGCGAAGCGGGGAATACGAAGACCTAGCGTGTAATTGGGGGGACCAGTCCCCCCAAACCCCCCTGGGGCTCCGCTGCGCGGAGATTAGGTTGAATCGAATGGAGTTCTTGTGAAGGGGGGTTTGGGGGGCAGGGCCCCCAACTACGGGAGCTCGAGGGCTGGCCCTCGAAATAAAGAGCGGTGACAGTTGGTGAGATGAATTAGTGGTGGTTAATTAAGCGTGCCTTAGTTACTCATAAACGCGTGGATCTTACATAATGGGCCAGCCAATTTAATTTACGCGACGCGTAGAGTGAAGAAAAAAATGGTCAGCGCGTCGCGAATATATAAAATACCCTCCCCTCGCATAAGCCCACGCGCATTCCATAGACCACAATTCGCCAAACCGTTCAATTCCACAATGGTGACCGTTAATCTGGCAGCACCTGTAAAGAATTACAACGAAATAGATCATGGGCTAAAACTAGATGGTGCCGTCTATGTGAAGCATCCAGATATTAAACTCCTGCAACAACAGGAGACGCGTGTGTTGAAGGAATCTAACGAGTCCAAACTCAACGAGCTCAGCGCATTGCTGAATGGAGAGAACGAAAAGAAAGAGGGAGTCAGCGAAAAAGAGTTTAAGCGAATCATGGCCGAGCTCAACAGCATATTCCAAGACTGCATAGATACTCTGCTCAAAGAGAAGTGCAAGAATACCAATTCAAGTGTTTCCGAACGGTTTATTACCTACTACGTGCCCCAGAAGGGCCAGAAAGTAGTCGTTGGGGAGAAAAAGTTCTACTATGCTCCTGGCATGGCTGTCGTGGCTGCCGGGCCCCGTCTCGAGAAGATGAGCGGAGGCAGATATAAAGCATGTCAAGTGTTCACAGAAGCCAAGCCTTACTCGGTAGTGGAATACAACAGCGCAACCTGCAGCAACGAAGTTAACCAAGAACCGAAAGCGAAACAGAGAGAGACGCTACCTCAATTGTTCGACGCCATTGATGGCTCGCTCATGTATTTTGCATCAACCTCCAACAGTGCCATGCCCTGGAAGCTGCTATGCCAAAGGGTTGCATTGTATTCACGCCAAGAGCTCATCATTCATCATCTGCAACAAATCTTGACCATCTTCCCGGACGCATACACGGTTGAAACTGACACCTGCCAGTACAAGCTAACGGCGAGAAATCTCCTGCGAACTCGAGCAGCTCGCAAGCAGAAATTCAACACCCTGTACAATGACTACCTGAAAACACATGCATCAATACCGCTGGCAGAGCTGCCACCACTAACGACCCAAATCACGAAAAAACGACTTGCATCAGAGCGGCTGGAAGCTCTTAAAAAATCGCCAGTGAAAAAAGCCCGTAAAGAAGAACCCGTAAAGAAAACTGGCTCTCTTTTAGATCGCATCAGGGCCAAGGAAGCAGCGCGAGCAGCCTTGCCGGCAGACTACGAGCAAAAGCTGGCCGAGAAAAACTACAACGACTTCATCTCGTCTCAGCTATCTCGTGTATCAGCTCTGCTTCTGTCCCTTCAAGCAAAGAGCTATTCAATGGACCACGTAGTGGCGCTCATTGGGAACTCCATGAACTTCAAAATCAGCAAGAAAGAGTCCGTTGATGCCCTGCATGCATTGGCCTCTCGTGTCCCGGGATTCTGCTCCATTGTATCGATCGGCCCCATCAAGGCAATCAAAATCTCAAATGGGTGGACGATACAGCAGGTCGAGCAAGTCATTGCATAGAAAAATTATAAATAAATAGACTAACCCCAGTCCGTACTCGGTCCACTAATCAATCCGTAGTCGGTGCCCAGTCCGTCCGTACTTGATCCACAGCTTTGGCTTTGGAACGACTAATTAAATCCCTATTGGGTCCTCAGCTTGGCTTTGGAACCCAATCCATACTCAATCCTCAGCTTGTCATTTGGAACGAGCTTTCCATTGATAAATCCTTCAAAATCCTCCCCTAGTGATAATCCCGATCGAGTCAAAAAAACATGCAGATGCTCGGACGCGTCCGTCATTCGAGCTTCGGCGATATAGCTCACCGAGTTGAACCCTAACAGCTTATAGTACAAGGAGCTGTCATACCCTTTAACAACGCAATACTGCTGACCGACCTGAACGAGATCGCCAATTTCATACCGATGCTCGTGTGGCAGAGTTGTCTTCCGCATCACTATAGGCTCCTCGTCCGATGGTTCGTTCACGATGCCATAATATCTCTTTATCATTTGCTCAAGAGCAACCGCCTCCCAATATATCTGGTCTCGGGCGAACAGAAGAATCTTGCTAACTTTCTTGAATGAGTTGGTTTTCGACTGGATCAGGGACTTGAGTAGCATAAGTCCCATCCCTGCGACAGTCTTTTCGCGCCGTGAAAGATGTCGAGCTTGGGAAAGCCATGGCTGTGTTTCCATGAGCAGCATGTCCACGAGCTGGTTAATATTAATAGGGAAAAACGCATGGCTCAGTGGCGGCGGAGGAATCGCAATCTGCTGTGCTACTTCTACCATCTCCTCGGGCAGTCGAATCTTGCCCTCTCTTCCAGCGTCGACAATAACGAAGCTACCCTGACCGCCAACGCGAATATATGGCTTGAGCTGATAAGTGGTTATCCAAGCGTTTAGGCCAACTTTCTTGGCAATGTAGCAGTAAATACCGCATGCAGCAAGGATTCCAATCTCATTATTTGGCGACGACATGAAACAAGACCGAAAATGGTCGTGCATGTCCACAGGAAACATCCCTCGTTTCCGCAGCTCGTCAGAAATCAGCATTTCAAGCGGAACTCCTGGGGCTTTCACGTGGTTCTCCATGATGTACGATGCAATGACATCGAGCCTCTTGGTAATGGGCCGCGATCCATTCCAATAGAACCCATCAAGAGTCAGCAGAATCTCGAGTGCAGGATCCTCTATACTGATTGGCTCTGTCGCACGTGCATAGCTCTTAAAGTCCTCCTCAGTGTATACTTTCTGGATGAACCCATCAATGAGCTTCGATGTTGAAAATTGGTCGTCCAGCGATATTTCTACGTTCTCAAACTCTGGATGATTGCCGTCCTCGGTTTCAAACAGGGACCTAAAAACAGCCTCGCCCAGCCGTTTGTGCACCCTAAACACATTGATGAAATGCCTGTCCCATATCGGTAAATTATCAGTTTCGCCAGTCTCCTCGGCTATGAAAAGCCGCCCCAGGTGCTGCTTTTCAAAGTTAACAACGTTGGCAAATCGCAGGAAGAGACCAAAGTGTCGGACGGCTGTTAAAACTTCCGACGCCCGAAAAGCTCGTCCTAGGAACCGAACGTCCCCACCAGAATCAAGCTCCTCTTTGAAAATGGCTGTGATGGCTCTCAGTACAGGCTTTGATCTCCGGCCGCAAGACGCAACCCGTTTCATATCGGCCACTGTAAAGACCCGATCCTCCTCGAAAAGGCCCCATAGTTCGTTGTTAAGGTCGTATTGGTCCCGATATGTCGCCAGGTAGTCTCTGAACAATTCGATCTCTTCCTTAGAGTAGCCGATCTGCCTGAACCAGGGCATGCATAACGATTTCCATAGCAGCTGATCGGATGCAACCCTGTGAAGGCGTTTGGAGCACTGCTTTAGTGATATGACACTCGGGCCATCTTCAGTGTACAGAAATATCTTTAGAATGACCTCATCTGGCAGTCTTTCCATCCTGTCACGACCCTATCATGTGTGCGTGGTTGAGATTTAAAGATGGCGTTGTAGTGTCGCACGGTCCGAAGCATCACCTCCGACAATGTGGTACGACAGCGGAACCTTGAACGTGTATGCTCTTTCTGCCACGTACGGTTATTTTATTTTTTGGTTGGATTCTGATTATTTGCGTATTTTTAACTGAATAAATATAAATCGACGAGAAATTTTACTACGTGCTGGTAATTTCTCTAGTTAGCGTCGTAATAGGTATCATTTAGTAGGTAATGTATATGTAGTGCTATGACTGCTGCTTGAACTTTTCCACGTCATCTTGGACAATTTTTTCGACCTCCTTGGGAGTCAATTCTTCAAAAACGTCAATACCCCAGTGGGCCGAGCCATTGAGTCGCCTGTGCTTCTCAAGATCAGTTATAGCCTTAAACTCGGCCTCTGGGAGCTCAAATACGTTCAGATTGCTCTTGATTCTATCAGGGTTGACAGACTTTGGAATAATCGAAGTGCCCCGCTGAATTGCCCATGAAAGAAGCACGTTTGCTGGCTGAGCGTTCAACCGGTTGGCAACTTCGAGCACGGTAGGGTGGTCGACAATTCGCTCTACACCGTAAACTGCGTTGCCCAGACCGGAGTATGCAGTGACAAGAATGTTATTCTTCTTGTGGTGTTCCAACAGGTCTCGCTGCTGCAGTTCTGGGTGAGCCTCAATCTGGTTAACTGTCGGAGGAATTTTGGCAGTCTTCAGGAGCTCGTCCATGTAATTCACGGGAGTGTTCGAAACACCAATTGATCTAACCTTGCCCTTTTCTACGAGTTTCTCCATCGCCTCCCATGTTTCGCTCATAGGAGTATCGCCAAGGAGAATGCGTCCGTCCGGTCCTCTAGGGAAGAACTCCTTCCCCGATGGGAATGCAACTGGCCAGTGTACAAGATAGAGGTCAAGGTAATCAAGACCGAGATCAGAGAGGGACTGATCAAGAGCTTTCTCGACATCTTCTGGTTTATGGCTGTTGTTCCACAGCTTAGAGGTAACGAAAAGCTCTTCTCTTGGGACGCCAGACTCTCGAATACCTTGTCCAACCTCCTTCTCATTTCCATAGACGGATGCGGTGTCAACTAGGCGGTAGCCATTCTGAAGGGCCACCTTGACGGCATTAAGCACCTCGTCAGACTGTGCCTGCCAGGTGCCAAAGCCCAGCATTGGCATCTTGTGGCCAGAGCTCAGGGTATATTCTTTCTGGAGAACCATTTTTTTCTTCAAGTAATTAGTAGTATTCGA
Organism: Blastobotrys vanleenenianus; assembly: GCF_965637985.1. Taxonomy (NCBI): domain Eukaryota; kingdom Fungi; phylum Ascomycota; class Dipodascomycetes; order Dipodascales; family Trichomonascaceae; genus Blastobotrys; species Blastobotrys vanleenenianus. The sequence continues at coordinate 100,509 of NW_027481846.1, forward strand.
TTGTTGCTACATTCTCGAGGAAAGCACGGCCCTATTTATGGAGGTTGTTCGCCAAAATAGACTCAGGAGGGGCTGCAGAAACTTCTGTATAGGTTATTTACTCCAGATCTGCTTCTGCAATGCATATTGCGTACTACACCTGGTTACTAATGTTGAGTCGACAATGCAGCCAAATATCCCGAACATGGAGAAAATCACGGAGATGAGAATTAGCTGCTGGTGGAAAACATCTTCCTGGTGGGGGTGGAGGGGTCTACAGCCATGATGTTCGGTACGTTTTGTCCAATCGGATACAAGGTCTGGTGAAAACGGAAAAACCCATCATTTCATGCATGTATTGAAAATGGAAGTCAGCCATGAGCCAGGCAAATGCCAACTGGCTGTTGCATAATCTGGCCGACTGGGTCCCCAGAACCTAATGGAACAGTTCCAATAAATTACCATGGAATATGCACCAATTGCCTATATGGAGTGATCTATTCCAGTGTGTCTCCGTTGCAACGATATTTACTTCGTCTGACCGTTGATAGTGGCTACAATTGATCGAGTGTGTCGCGCGTTTCGGAACTCACACAGGTAAATACCTTGCCAAGTACCTAAGGCAAGCCGGCCATTTGAAATGGGAATGTTCAGGGAAGAGCCTACCAGGGAAGACTTGATGTGGGAAGTAGAGTCATCTGGACCCTCATCAGTGTGCAAATAATCAGCATCCTCTGGGACAATTCGATCCAAAGCATTGCTCATGTCGGTTCGAACATCGGGATCGTAATTCTCGTTGATACTTAGACCAGCAGAGGTATGCTTGATGAAAAGATTAAGCATGCCCTTCTCGTAGTTCTTAAGCTGGGGCACATTGCTGTAAATCTCGTCAGTAACTAGATAGACTCCTTTGGTCCGCGGCTGGAGCTTGAAAGTAACCTGATTCCACGACATGGTTTGTACAATTGATGAAAAAAGTCGCTGGCCAATGCGCGTAAGGCTTTTTTAGTTTGCTAATCGTTGCTCTTTCCCCGGGTGAGATTCGTCCATACTGCTCGCGCGCGCAGTATAGGTGGCCCCTCGGGCTGTCTTGGTGAATTACCATTTGCTCCATTAGGCTGAAGAAATGCTGTCATAGTGTGGAGAGCTGCAAAATCAAGGTGGAGATTTACAGAGAGAACTCCAGTTCAATTATCTACTAACTTGTAGTAGCAGTGTTATTGCTCTCTCGAACGTACTGGTATACAGTGCAGTTTTAATAACTAATGAAAAATAGCAAATCCAGCAAGTCAATTGTCGATACCACTGAGCTTCAAGACTACCATCGTTCATTCAATCGCTTGTTTTTTTAGTTGAGTCGGTTTTATCTATTCCTTTTATAAACTTATTAATCTATTTGTAGGGGTATAGGTGTAAATTCGGAACCCCCATGATGCACTGTACATGGACCCCGGTCCTCCTATTCCGCTTCTCGTTTACGATAGATATATAGCATACAACGCTTGTATACAAAAACGTAGGGAAAATGTAGTCGTTTTATGTCACTTTCTAGCAGATGCTTCACGCGTATAGCAATTGCGCAGGTGGTCGAGCCGCGTGCGGCGGTTGGTTAACTTAATTTCACTTTTTCCCCCACATAAACACAACCCCGGCCAACTGCGGACACTATGGCACCGAGTCAACGATAATGTCTCTGAGCTGCCCTCTTCCGGGCATCTGCGAGGGGGAGAGTTGAAAAACTATAAAGGCTGCCTGAATGGACTTATCCATCTAATAGGACGACATAGGAATAATAAAAAGAATACAAAATGGTTCTCGCTACTTTGGATACCACCAACGTGCCAGTTATCAGGGCCAAGCCACTGACCCCAGAAGCGTTTGCGCCCTACGGCGGGGTGATCTCCTCGAAGCACCAGATGCAGACCATGGAAGTGCTAAGTGCCAACTACGGCACTGCTAAGAAGCTGTTCAAGGTTACCCCAGTTATCAACAACTTCGCCAACTGCCCAAGCGGAAAGCCATCTTCTGGCAACTTCAACATGTTCAGGTGCTCCCCTCCAAACCATCTGCTCACCTATAATGCTGACGGCATCAAGAACAATACCAAATACCATTCTACTGTGCTGGAACGACACCCATTCTCTACCCAGACTTTCTTGCCAATGGGTCGAGACAAGAATGCCAAGGCGTATATTGTCATTGTTGCCAAGAACCGACCAGATGGTCTTCCAGATATCAACTCTCTCGAAGCTTTCGTCGCTAATGGCGACCAGGCCGTTACTTACGGCCCGGGTACTTGGCACGCTCCAATGGTTGCCATTGGTGAGACCGTTGACTTTGGTGTCTTCATCCACGAGAATGGCCAGGCTGAGGAGGACTGCCAGGAGACCTACTTCAAGCCTGGCTTCACTATCCAGTTTGACAACTCTGATAGCATCCCAAGCAAGTTGTAGGATTATGTAGCATTGGGGAAATAGATTTTTGCATTCATCCTTATTGAGAATACCGGTTCTATAATCTTTTTTTGATATTTCCTGGAACCGGTACTCTATAAGTGCAGCTCGAAGGATCAAGATTTCTTTGAAGGCCAATATCTTTTCATCTGAATGATGTTATAAGTCCTTTAACAAGTCCAGAAGCTTCGCTCTCTTACGGAATGGGCGTAAACCCACTTGTGGAATCGGAGCTAGCCCAGAAATATTCAATATATTGAAAAGCTGTAGAATTGATAGAAATGATGTAAATTTCACTGTACCGCAATAGCAACTGAGAAGAATGAATAATACACAACATGCCAGGTTGCATCGAACAACTCGCAATTGTGGAGTATGATTGCCCCTCCGCAGCCTGTTCACTTTCTGGGTCCGACATCTCCGGATAGTTCTCTGCCTCCAAAATCAATAAGGTATGTAAGAAGTAACGGCCAAATACTAACATACAAACTTTTTGGGTGAAATTGAAGTTGGGGCAACCGGTGGTACACTGTAGTCATATCAAATTTAAACTTTGAATGTTTTAGCTTAGCTCGCACCATTATATAAATTGCTTTAGTTTCTCGTACTTCTCTCTCCTCTCATAGTGTTCGTTACTAGCTGCTGGTCACGATGGGCTTTGATCATCTTGAATATGAGCCAAAGTGGTTCCCCTTGGAATTGCCACACGAAATTAATCTTCAGAGTCACACTCCTCCCGACCTAAAGGAGGCCAGAGCCCGGTTCCGCTATAAAATGCGCCACCTAAAGCCACCTGCACCAAATAGTGGTGCTGATCCCATGGCCTCGCTCGACAACGTGCTTGCTGATCCTCAATTGCCTGGCCAAGAAGGAGATAAAGAGATAAAAATCAAACTACGTGAAGAGTTTAGACCAGTTAAAGAGGGTAGGCAACGTCTTTTTCTGGCTGAGATTACAGACCCTTGTGGATCCCATTTGGAAGAGGGAATGCAATTCGTCGCTGAATTATTTGACCCGCTTGCTCTTTTCGACGTACATGCCTCTGCCTTTTCTGATTTGGACTACAGCTGTACCGTCATCGCCTATACGCTTTTGAAGGATTTACAAGGCACTCTAATTCCGAAGTACTACGGCTCCTACACTATGAAGGTTCCAGTGGTGGATCGCCCGGAGCATAGGTATCGAGACGTCCGAGTGATATTGAGGCAATATATTGAAGGGAAGGGTCTCAACAAGATAGAGCCAGAGTCGTTTAACAGAGAGAAAAAGCAGCATCTTATGGAGAGAATTGTATCAGCAGAGCAAGAATTCGACGATAGGGGTGTTGGAATTAGGAGGGGTTATTTTCCGAATAGCGTCATTCTTGTTGACAAAGATTGTATGCAGGTTGTTGTCTGGCGCTTTATTGGCGCAATATTTGGGCCCGATCTTGACCAACCAATGGTGCATGAAAGTCGTTTTGCTCCTGGGAAGCTGGCCAGTCGATTGCTTAAATGGTCAGAGCTGAAGCTTAGAGTGAGCGGGTTCGACATTTTTGTTGATTGGGATTGGATTAGCTGGATGAAGGAAAAATATGGCACTGAGGAAGATATGGGCCTAGTTGCGCAACAAGTCTGCTCGCATTCAACATCTAGTGGTAGTAATTCTTTCCCTTCTATTGCAAAAGTTGAGGAATTTGAGACGATCAATGAGAGAAATAGGAAAAGACGCATAGAGGAATTGCAGACAGCTCAAAAAGAGCTAAAGAAAAGGTCTAAAAAGCCCCAATAAATATAAAAGCTACCTACATGTGAATATATTCTAAGGGGAGGTTTCTGTACTTTCTGGCCTAGCCATCCCACAGATTTTTGTGAATGAATAAAAATCAATTAGCGTTTTATAGGTGGTCTAAGGCCAGAGAACCCCGTTACATACGTAATACATAATAGTACCGGTAATAATCCAATAATAAAAATCAAAATCCAAGCAAGTAAGTCCACCCAATGCATCGCATTTGCGCCGTGGGGATTGGGTACCCCCCGTAGCTCCTGGGAAACACTTCCCATCAGGGATAATAATAATAATAATAATAATAATAATTCTTGGTTATAGTCTGAGCTAACGCTAAGGAAAACTGTGTCTAAACATTTGGCTTCAACAGCCTGCTCAATATAAACATTAAGTAGCCTGGGATACCTATCTCCAGTCCACAAAAGATGATGCGGATTTCCTCAGTAAGCTGACAATACGGGGAGAAACCACTATCCCTACCAAGCACCGCTGTAAACGCAATGCCGTGGTCAGTGGGGAAAAAAACCCGGGATTAAAAACCGGGAACCTTCCAAAGTAGTGGTTTGTAGTCGCAATTAATCGCTTATCGGCGAAGTAGCTGGCTCTTCGAAATAAATTGAGCCATCACAGATTTTTTAATTGATTTGATTCCATCACGATAAACATTATGGCAGCAATTTCGCCTAAAAAACCGTTGGACGCCGCTTCGAATGCGGCTGAGACATGCGTCGATCCATCAACGGTTCGATGGTCTAGTTGGTCATGGCATCTGCTTAACACGCAGAACGTCCCCAGTTCGATCCTGGGTCGAATCAAAACCATCACTACTTGAAAGTAGTCGAAATTTTTTGAATTATAAAATATTATATTTTTTGCAAGCTAGCGCGCGCGCGCGCTTTAATTTTAAGTGAAATAGCTATAATTGGCCCAATATATTGCACGATCAACGTATACGACCGATCGCTGGAACTATAGACCGGAGGAGTTGCGATGCTAGCTTGGGTAAATTTCACCACAGAAATACCCCGCGGTGAGATCATAAATTAATTATTTCCATATAAAAGGGGTAAAAAACGACAAAAATGGAGGGAGGAGAAAAGATCCAGCTGACTATAGAGCCTCAATATTCCAATGATTTGGAGGCAGCAGCGCATAAACCTCTTGCAGAGCTAATTCAGCGAATTACAGCTGAGCGAGGCGTTTTCGCGGACTTGAATGAAGATGATCTGCTGCGAGAGATCGCAGACCAAAAACAGGCGGAAGAGAATAATGGAGAACCAGTCCAAGGTGACGAAGATGAGATTATGAAAAACACCGAAGAAGAAGAACAGGAAGAAGCTGCCGGAGCCGAAGCAGAGGAGCAAAATGAGATAGAGGGGGACGACAGCAACTCCAATGAGGCCAGAAGACAGAGTTTTGACAAGGCTAGGGCCGAATTGGTTCGTTTGGTGGGAATTGCCCAGAACGAAACTGGACTTTCGCTCGACTTTGTGTCACTACTCTTATCATGTCTCCGACCAGCCGCAGGTACGACTTCAATGTCTCCTCATTTGAAGCAACACGTAGCAGTCGGGTCGCTTTCTGCTGACGAGTTGAACATTGCCATTCCGGAGGAAGATTCGCGGACGGGTGCTGGGTGGAAGATACAGTCGCTTGGAACAGCGGCCGAGATGCTTCAAAAGGCATCGGAGAGGCTGAAAGGGGAAGTCGATAAAGAATCAAAATATTGGAAGTGTATCTATGGTATTGTGAACAATGGAGAAACGCTCTTCAAAATTCGCAAAGGCGATGTCAGGGGCCTGGGCGTGAAGTTTGGCTATGGTGACGCCGGATCAGATTACAGGGACAAAGGGGTAGCCATTCTCAAAAGGAAGAGCGACGGAAATGTCGCGTTTAAATTTGACATGGAGAAGCGGAGGCACGTGGTGCGCGTTTCTATCTATGAGGACAAGACTTTTGTCGGCTGCTCGGCTTATAAAGACATCTTGGTGCCCGAACAATCCGTCCACGACGAGATCTGTAACGCACGAACGCTGATTTTTGAAGAAGAGCTTTTTTTTGAGATAGTCCGGGAGGCGCGCCGCCTTAGTGCTCACCGAGTCAACGTAGTCGACGGAAAGGTTGTCATTGGGTTGCAGGATCAGACGATTGAGATTGAGCATGTTGACCCCCAGGCCGACGAGGAAGAGGAGGATATGGTTGATGAAGCAGCAGGAGACAAGCCGAGCGAGAGTGAAGAGGTATCCATGAAGCCCGACGACACTACATACTCCATACAAGCAGACTTGATCTGCAACACTTTCCGGCTGCTGCTGTGCCATACTCACCGCAAGAACTTGACCAAGCGTCGGTCTGTACCTGATCCCCTAGTGTCCAAGAGCAAAACGATTCCATCGCCTCCACTCATTCTTCGCCCGGTGATTGCGCACATTCAGCACGATAAGGTTTTGAAGCGGGCAACGAGGCTTCTCGAGCTTATTTTGTCGAACTATCCGGGGGCTAAGCTGCAATTGAATCGGTTCACTGGTGCAGACGAGGCGAACACATCGTACTTGGGCAACCTGCTGTATTCGCCAGTGTCTACTTATGAAGTGACCGCCAAGAACCTGACTATAACGATCGTCACCAGCTCACCTCTGCAAGCGTACATTCCGCTTTACGAAGTGACAGCCACGCAACAGGATACTAACGAAATGATTTCCAAAACCGGATTCTACGAGCTATCCGAGCTCGAGGAGTGGGTCAATTGGATCCTCAAGACCAAATAACCAAATATAACCACATGGGAAGCCAAATAGCATATCGGGAAAAGAAACATGGAACCACCAGGGAGAAAAAAAAACTACAATGATTAACTATCAAAAACTTATTTCTATTCGGCTTAGAACAACCACCACTTCTTTTCATGGAGTTTCTTATTCAGCGCTTTATAATACTCCATTTCACCCCAGCAGTCACGGCCCCATTCGCATCCAGCCATGTTGACTACAAAGTCCCGGTCCTTTTCATTGTAAAACAGGCGCTTGTCGTCGGCCATATCGCTACAAGCGCCTGGAGGGAACGAGTTGATCTTCCTCAGCGGGATGAACCCAACTCGGCTTCGGATCCACGGTTCATGGATGTAGAGGAACTCGAGAGCGTCCTGCTCCTTGTGCTCCCATTCCATATGCTTCTGCTCGTAGAACACGGGATCCCACCAGACATCGAGCAGCTTTTCAGTCCACTCGCTACGTCTAATGAAGAAACTGCCGAGATTGAATCCTCCGCAGTCCTGTGAGATGATAAGATCCACGGGCTGGTTGTAGTCAACGTAAGGAACATCGACTTCAATGTTCAATGGATTGAAGTACGATACGTCCCGATAGGTCTCGTTTGCCAGATTGTTGAAAATGTGTCTATCAAGGCTGATTTCCGGCTCCATGATATAGGTATGAAGATCAAGCCACCAGAACCATTCCGCCTTGGGGAACTGCCTCATAGCCTGCTTAATGATATCGACCTTCTCCCACGACTCCCGCCACTCGTGCGCGTACCGCTTCTTGGCGGAAACGTCCTTAATTGCCAGATGATACCCGTGTCGCTCGACATAGGCCTTCTTATTGGCGATGCTTGATCGCTCGACCGACCACTCCTTGGCGCCCTTCCACTGCATGACACCTCCGCCTTCATTAGCGGCGAGGATAATTACGTATTTCCCCGACCCCCAGTTGAAGTGCGGCAGGAACGGCACTGCTGTGAAGAGCGACAGCATGGATACGAACAAAAACACTAGCAGTAACAGCTTGCGCCGCAGCAGGAAGTTGCTGATGACCGCCTTCACAGAGCCCAGCGAGTCACCTCGTGGCGTCCGGTACTTCGGCCGCCACGAGCTCGACGACGACTTCCAATGCTTGTCATCCATCACCATTCCAATCGTGCACGAGTCGAATTCCTAAAATTATCCGTGTGTCGTGGTACCTTTGCGTTGCAGGATGATGATACAACGGGTATTTTCCCGTTTGGGAATGTCGGAGCTCCGCACACAACGGAACCGAGCCGCACGCGCCGCGGCGCTCCATATACACATATCGCTGTAATTAACTAATGAGTCGCATTGCTTGGGGGGACTCCTCCCCTGGGGCTCCGCTGCGCGGAGATCTGGCGGATCTGGTGACGGGGGTATGGGGGCAGAGCCCCCAACTACGGGAGCTCGAGGGCTGGCCCTCGAATAACACACTCAAGCAGTACAATTGGGGGGACCAGTTCCCCCAAACCCTCCTGGGGCTCCGCTTCGCGGAGATTTGGTTGATATGTGATAGGGGGTTTGGGGGCAGAGCCCCCAACTAGGGGAGCTCGAGGGCTGGCCCTCGAATAACATGGAGCTCCGTTGGGCGGAGGCTGAATTAAACCAAATCTAATAATGAATATATAACAGTTAGAAATCAAACTCGGATCTAAAGTCGTTGACGTTCATGCCATTGCCAACCTTCTCCACCAGGTCACGTCGGTCCATGGCAAGGAAGACCCGTCGCAGGGTTTCGTAGAGATTGGTAGACTGGTTCGCCAGGACGTCGTCCTCAGGGCCGTCAGTCTTATGCAGAGACAATGCAGAGAGAAGATGCTGGGCCGCTTCTTTATAGCAACCAATGTTGATACAGGACACGCCCAGGTTGTATCGTGCCCGCACGAAGGACGGTCTAAGCTCAAGGGCCTTGTAGTATGCATCAATCGCCTCCTCTGATCGGTTCGAGTTGGCCAGAGTCGCGCCAAGGCGGTTCCACAGTAGCGGGTCGTTCGGCCGCACGGCAATAGCCGCGTTGAAGCAGTCAACAGCCTTCTCGTACTCCTCGTTGCCGTAGAAAAGCACCCCCAGGCCGACCTGGACGTCAGCATCCATGTTTGCTCCGTCCGGCGACAGCTGGGCCGCTCGAATGAACAGCTCAGTGACCCGACTGTGCAGTTGGAACCGGTCCTCGTTGCCAAGCCGGGGTTCCTGAGTTCGCGCTTGGTCGACTACAGTCGGGTATTTGGTAGCGAGCCATTTCTCCAGAGTCGCATACGCGGCATTCTCGCACCCTTCGTTGGTGTAAGACACAGAAAGGTTCATGAGAGCGCCCAGGTTACCCGGATCAAGCTTGATGCATCGCTCGAGGGCCCGGATGGCGGGGTCCTCCTTCTCGTTCTGGGCCTGGCACGCTCCAAGACGCGCCCACGCGTCAACGTGGTCCGGTTTCTTCTGCAAAGCAGCCTCAAAGCACAGTGCGGCTACACTGAGCTTGGCTCCGGTGTCCATAAGGCTGACACCAATAGCATAAGGGTCCTCCTGCTCCATGTATGGATTGTTCTCCTCAAACTGGTAGTCGCCAAACTCGGGTCTGTTGTGGGTGAACTCGTCAAAGTCTCTGTCCCAGGCGTCCTTCGAGGTCCAGTCCTCAGCGTTGTCCAGCACCTGGGTCTTGATCCGCTCCCATACGCTCTCAAAGCTCTCTTCGGTGTATTCCATTTGGTACTCCTCTCCGTTCTCATCAACAATGACCTCAGCTTCTTTCTCCGTAGTCTCCTCCTTGGCCTTGGCGTCCTCTTCAATCTGTCGGAACTGTTCTTCCCAGTTCTTGCTATCCAGCTCCTGGACCTTTGGCTGCTGCTGTTGCTGCTGACCCAGGTTCATCTGCGAAAGAGCCGGGGATGGGCCCATGAACATGCCAGTGTTATATCTTGGATAAGCGTACCCAGGAGTAGAGCTCATGGACACAGGGTTCGCCGGAGCCGCTGGCGCCTGGCCGAACTCGGTAGCCCACTGCTTTGATCCTTGAGCAGCCGTTGCCGGAGAGTCCATCATTTGGGGGGATGGCGCAGATTGGAAGTCGTTTACCCAGCTCTGCTGGCCAGAAGCCCGTGGAAGGGCTGTCTGAGGGCCCTGGTACATGCTGCTCATTTCACGGTGCATTGCCTCAAAGTTGAACGCGGGGTTGTTCATCTGGGGGCCCTGAGCGAACCGATCCATCATCTGCTGGTCTTCGGCGCTCATGCCTCGCCCAGATCTCATCGACATGGCCCCAGGGGCGCCTGGAGAGTTCATTCTCTCATGCTGGAGCGACCGGTCCTCGGTAGTGTGCTTACTGAGCTGGGCCAGCGGGTTGCGGCTTGTCGAGCACTCAGATCCACTATTCATAAACGACATTCTTCTGCTAATAACTTGTCCACAAAAAGGCCTGTCCAAACGACTTGAATATATATAATTTCTACCCTTTCGGCTAGGGGAAGAGTGGGATGACAAATGAATGCTTCTTCTTCGGCAGGACCTTCGGAGTTGTCCAGTGTGGGGTCGGGTGTCTTCCGCCTCCCCCCCTCCTCCTGCCCTGGCTGCTGCGTCGAAAAGTACCGCGGTCCACGGCCGTGACGAAAAGTTTGTATCCTCTGCGTATATTTCAGAATGGAACTCGATTCCTTCATATGGGTTTCTTTTCGTCTTAGTATGGGAGGCTTCGGTAGTAATCAGTCAAGCCGTGAGCCAAGATTGTACGGTTAATTTTTATTTCTAGTCAATACCGGTCACTTTTTTTGTTGATATGGTGTGCAGAGCGGTATAAATTGGTTGTTATAGTTTAAGTGCGCCGATCGTCGGCAAGCCGCATGCGGCTTATAGAGCTCATGCGGCTTTGTGAGGCTCCACTCCCTCCGCGCAGCGGAGACCCCGGGGGGTTTGGGGGGCTGGCCCCCCAAGTAGTACCATTTTTGGTGTACTTGGTTGGATCATTGGGAATGGCTGATCTGGTTAAATGGAATAGCTAAACTGGTTAAAGCTCTTCCAGAGTTTCTTCCTCCTCTTCTTCTTCAACAATGAATCGCAGCTGTTCGCCGTTAATGTCGTTCCTCTCCTCACGCAACGTAGCGTAGATGACAAAGTTGAGAACCAGTTCAAGGAAGCTGAAGCAGAACACAAGAGAGTTGGAGAGAAGCGGGGAGTACACAAAATAAGAGTACCCGGCAATCCCAAAATATGCAAACAATCGATACAGCAAAGCATTCTCAAAGTATAGAATGTAATCTCCCGCCAGGGGAGGAAGGTCGGCCACGCCCAGTAGTATTAACAGTAGAGCAACCAGCCCAATAAGCGGGTTATCGTATCGCAGATTCGCCAGAGGCTACCAATTAGCTTTTTTTTCTTCGACAACCCATTTGTCCATGTGGCTTCTACAATCCTTGTTTTTTTCCAGAGATAGATAGATGAGTGTACTTACCAACTCCATTGAACGCGCCATGACGACGACAAAGTTACTCTCCGTGATGGAAGTCGGATCAGTAACAAAGTAATACGCCAGTGACCAGAGAATGCATGTTCTCGCAATAACCATTGACTTTACCGATACAAACGCCATCTTCAACTGTATTATCTCGAGATAACCAAAATTTCAGCTGGCCTTCCGAATTCGGATTAATCGGTCAAGTCCCAATGAAATAATAATTAACGCACATTTAATGGCATTCTGAAAAGTACCGCATCCCTCGACAACAACGCGTATACCACGGAATTTCCTCCCAACGCTTGCCGGCGGAGGTTTTTTCTCTCCCAGCGACCCCCCCCCTCCTCTCTCTCCCCTCCTCGACCTAAAGTTGCACAGAAGCTTTCCCGAACCAACTTGTCTACTTCTCCTCGCTGAAAGGAACGGACGATCCGCGTCGAGAGTCGAGATACAGTTTGTTGGCGGAATGTCTGGTTCGCCGTTCAATAATGGTATGGTGTTCCCGGACGGCGACATGTCCGGGAACACGAACTTCATGATGTCCCAACAGATGGGCCAAGGAATGGATATGATGGATCCGAACGCGATGAACGCATACAAAAATAACGGTAAGGACGCGTTGTTAATTGAATATGAGTGGCGTGCTAACGCGTAAAAAGCAGGAATGAACCCCATGGCGCTGTTCAGCCAGGACTCTCTGGGCGGAAACAGCACACCCATGTCGAGTAATAATAGCAACCACAATGGAATGGGCGGTGGTGCAAAGAGCGTAGGAACCCCAATGGGTAATGGCGCAAGTGGCCAGGTAAGTTCTGCGCGAGGCTACAATGTTGGCGCTAACGGCCAGTTTGATCAGTTCCAAATGATGATGCCTCAGAATCAGCAGCAGCAGCAGCAGGACGACCTTCGATCCTCTCATACTCCACAGCCCACTGGTGGCATGAACGACATGCAAATGATGTACCAGCAACAGCTGTTGCAGCAGCAACAACAGCAGAGGCTCCAGTCCCAGTCCAACCAGGGAAGTCCCAACATGGGTGGTCAGCGGCAACAGCCGCAGCAGCCGCAGCCGCAACAGCAGAGCCCCATGGGGTCTTCTCCAATGATGATGCAGCAGGGCCAAACACCTCAGGCATCCCAGTTTTCAATGGGTCAGGGACAAATGAACACCAGTTCACCGCAAATGAGAAGCTCTCCGCAGATGACGCCTCAGCAGCAGCAACAGGCGGCTTTACAGTCGCGTATACAGGCCATGCCTGATCTGACTCCGGCCATGATTCAGCAGTTGATGAAGCAGTTTAGTGCTCGACACGTTCAGCTCATCCAGGCGAAGCTTAGCGCCACTCCTCCGGAGCAGCACCAGCTCTTCCTTAAAAGGCTCTACGTTCAGGCTCTTCAGAACCGTCAACAGCAACAACAGCAACAACAACAGCAACAGAGCCAGCCGACTCAACTGCAGCAGCAGCAGCAGCCACAGTCACAACAACAACAGCAGCAGCCTCAGCAACAACAGGCTCAAACAGGTCAGCAGATGCCTCAACAATTCCAGAACCAGCTGAGAGCCACCCCAAGCCCAAAAATTAACAGTCAGTCTCCATTTCCTCAGAATCAATCACAGCATGCATCTCCGGCACCCTCTTCACACCTCTCGCCTCAAACGACCCCTCATCTCCAGCCGCAAAAGCCTGCAATGCAACAACAACAACAACCCCAGGATCAAATGGCGGCTCAGCAGCAGCTACAGGCTAAAATGGAGAGCTTTATGAAGTCTCTATTAGAGTTTATGGAGCGTAGAGGAACCCCGATAACTAGCGTGCCGATGGTGTGCAACAAGCGAGTGCATCTCTTTCACTTGTACGGCGCCGTGGCTAAGTTTGGCGGGTCCAAGAAGGTTTCCAGCAATAATGCGTGGCCCAACGTTGCCATGGCTCTGGGCTTTAACCTAAACATGAACCCAGATGCTCCATCCCAGACGGCCAAGGCCTTTGCATCGTACCTGGCTCCTTTTGAGGAGGCATTCATCAATTCCAACCAACAGATTCGAGCGCGAATGAGCTCCACCTCTATCAGCCCTCCTCCCGCTACTCCTCAGGCTGCACCTACTCCATCGGTTCAGCAGCAGCCAGCGGTAAACCTCCAACAGCAGCAGCAGCAGCAGCAGCAGCAGCAGTCGCAGCCCCAGCAGATGCAGCAACCTTTCTCGACCACGCTTTCTTCCCGAGACACAACTCCAAAAGGCATAGTTAAATCGTCGAGCGAGGTGGACATGCGCCCCCCAGCCCACACTAAACAGCTGTCGGTGTCGCGTCCAAAGCCGCTGGTCCACTTGCCCCAGACTGACGGCAAATACACTCCCAAAAAGCGAATTGTGGCTGGCCATGGCGGACATGATATGCGGGTTATCACAACTCTTGGCGTCGATATCCAGAACTTGGCCCCAGAGTTCCCGCTGCCTCATGAGACGGGAAATGCTGACCTGCATGCCATCACAATGAGTCTCAAATCAATGATCAATGCCGAAGTGAAGCAGGCTCTGGATAAGCTTGTGACAATTAGTGCAGATCCTCGAGTGGACATTGTGCTACAAGATTTGCCGGGTCTCCTTGAAGCTCTTGTGGATACCGGCAACGCGCTGGTTAAGGAGCTGCTGGTTCCAAATAACACGCGGAAACAAGTCCAGGACATGAGCCAGCCGCTCAAGGATGAGTTTGAGGACCACGTCTATGAGAACGAGGCCGACATGATCTTCAACCAGATCAGGTCGAATTTCACCGACGACGAACAAGATTTGGTCATTACTGTCAGCAGTTCTACGGGAGAACCCTTGTCGCGGTTCTTCCCTAACGAGAAACTTTTGAGTCTTGCTGAAGAGGTTGTGGTCAACAACAAGGAACCCAGGAGCGGCGATGTGAAGGAGGAGGGAGACGAGAAAACAGAAAAGGGTGAGTCCAGTGCCGCAAATGGTGATGTGAGTGCAAATGGTGGTGATGATGAGGATATAGAGATGGACGATGCCGGCGAGCCAGAACAGTTTGGGTTTGAAAACTATCTCGATGTTCTCCGCCAGAGCAGGGAAGAAGCAGAACTCATTGTTGAGTCCGCCGACGACCCAAACTATTTCTGGAGGAAAGCTCGAGAAGACCGTCTAATCTGCATCCTGACCATCATTCGGAACCTGTCTTTCTACGATCCAAATAAGCCTAGGATCACTTATGACGCGCAGCCATACCGGTTCATTATGAACGTGCTCACCGCGCTCGCACAGAAACCACGGCTCCTCATGTCTACCTATAGAAGAAGACTTGACGTTATGAAGGATCTCGTGACTATCCTTGCCAATGCGGGCCATTATGTTTTCCTAAAGTCCGCTTCTGATGCATTGGCGGTCCTGTTATTCGCTCTGGCGTTTGCGCCGCGAGACGAAGTGTTTACTAGCGAGGGCAAGCTGATCATTCAAGATTACATTCCTAGTGAGCACAAGTACTTTGGCTCTGCTGTCGACATTGTTGCCAAGATCATCCCCAGAGACCCGCCTAACAAGGAGCTCCTAAAGGCCATCTTCCTCGAGGAATGTACTGATCCAAAATATTTGAAGCGCCTAGCCCTTTACTTTGGTGATCGTCCAAAGCGTCCACACGAGATCATGAGCCGGCTCTACAGTATGATGATATCAGTGGTGCCGCGAAGTGACTTCAGAGACATCCCTCCACAGCTTGATCTGAGGAAGCCAATTCTGCACCAGGCTCTGTTAGTCGCAGAGACTCTTACAGAAATGATTCCTGAAGTTTCTGAGGATGAGGTTAGAAGCGGTAAGGCTGAAATGCCGACGAGCAATATCGCGCTTTCTTGGCTTGACACAGACGATGGCTTTGGTACTATTCTATTGCGATGCGCCTGTGCTCTGGGTGCAATTGTTGTGAACCAGCCAGTACAGCCTCATCAGCCCAAGCCGGCGGCGGCAAATCCCTTCAGCCGAATTACTCAGCGAGCAATTGCGATTCTGAGGACTTTGGGTCATAAAGGTCTTGTTGTTGCAAGAATTCAAGAAGAGAATGCTGCACTACCGCCTGGTGTGTTGCCTACTCTGGAGACTATCCTTGGTGCGATGATTGCCGGACAGATGGACAAGTATGTCGTTTCCCAGATGTGCGTGTATTCTGAGGAAGCCGCCAAAAGCATGGAATTTTAACGAGCAAAAAGTGTTTATGTTTAACGGTAGAATCGATACCTAGGTAGTATAATTTATTTATGATCATGATTATTGAAAAAAAATTGCCCAGTTGTCCTCAAGGCTCTCCATAATGGTCAATACAATTTCTCATAGAAACAAACAGCAGGGAAGGGATCACTAATACTTCAGACTCTTGTGAGACAAGAACTCGTAAATCCTTTTGGCCACCGGTTTCCCCACAATACCTGCAATTTCCTCCTCAGTCATCATACATAGAGTTCTAACATTGGGCACCGTGTCAATAATCTTCGTAACATTGTCATAGGTGACACCCGGTATATTTTGAACCATGGTGATAGCCTCGTCGTTTTCCATCATTTCTGTATCTTCATCATTGACGGTTCCGACATTTCGAGCTGTATCTCGATCTGGCTCCCCACTACCACGTTTCAAATCAGCGAAGATTTCTGCCGTCTGATGTGGTGAAGATGACCAGATGATTCGTAACTTGGGGAAGGAGATCATCAAAAGAGTGAGTTTCTGCTGAACATGCTCTTGAGCCATTTTTTCTGCTTCTGTAGTTCCGCCCGAGTCGAGCCCAAATGATTTGGACTCGTCAAACTCGATCAACAGGGTCGGCATTTCGTAGTATTTGAACATCTCGAGGCATTGTTTATATAACCTCCCGGTGTTCAGACTGCTAATAAGATCTCCAATTGCCTTCCTCTCTACGCATATTCGCGGAGTCAAGATATAATCTCCAACTCGTAAAACCACAGGTACAACTTCGAATTGGCGCTTAAAGAGCAAAAAAGGAAGTGAAGACTTCAACTCACGAGCATCGACAATGATTCGAGGTTGGATGGTCGTCAATTGCTGCCCGCCGGCAATACGCGAGGTATATGTTCGCAGAAAAGCACTTGTACCGGAAGTGCCACCGTCATCATGAAGTAGGATCGGCATGGCTGCCTTCTCTCGGATGAGTTTGGAGAAGGCATCTTTTTCTCTTCGCACGGCCGTAAGATATCTCTGCTCCTCAATGGACTCCTGGTAGTACATGAAGTACACTTTGATTACACGCTCTGGGAATGTCGATCTGTAAACTTCAATTCTGCGAATGAAAGCCGGATTTGGATCATAGAGGATAACTACAGATGGTTCCAGCTCCTCTAGCAGCGTTTCATTGTTCTTATCGGCGTATGTCTCGACCACTAGAACATCACTGGGGTCCATTATCCCGTTTCCAGTCAAAGTGTCCGTTTCTAGTATCTCGATATCCTCCTCCATCGCTGTTGTGTCTTGGAACATATTAGTATACAAGTCTTCGTCGTTGTTCTCCACAGTGTCAGGCGTGTCAACATCTGCAGAGCTTTGTTCCATCTCATCCTCAGCAATCAGCCTATCGGCCTCTTTCACTGCTGGGAGACGGACCGTGACGGTGGCCATATTCCCCCCTCCTCTCACTCTTCGACGCTTGTTGAAGCCGGCTCGTGCAAAGTTTCTGGCCACTGAAGGCGCTGCCTGTGCCTCATTTACTTTATCCTTCATCTGCTGCATTGAGTCTCCTTGTTGGAAGACAGCTTTCACAGGCCGCAATCGCGATTCCCAGTCGAGGTACTCAGTTCGCTTATTTTTAAGGTATTGTTGGGCAGAGTAGCTATCTGTTTTCGCTTCATACTTTACTCTCGAAAGGAATCGCTTCAACGGGCGTAAGGTACCTTCTTGGTTTCCGTCGCACATAACTAAAATGGGCCCATTAAGGAAGTTCGGATCTGTCGAATGTTGCTTCAAGTCAGTAACCTCCTGAAGCAACCGTGCCAGCATATCCCATTTAGGGGGCTCTTCAACAGGTATCTCATTTCTTAACTCTGCAGGGATGCCCCTCCTCATGTCCAGGTCCCCAAGAACTCGCTCTTTAGCAAAGCGGAACAGCATATCAGCCTCCGGGAAGTCAATCCACGAAGACATACCTCGCAATACGGCGAGTCTTGCTCCTCGATGCAGGCAAGTCAATTGCTGCAGAAAAGTCACGGCGTCACGCGACGTGTATAATTGCAGCAATTTTCTTATATCAATCATGTCGTAGTAAGCTTGTTTGGTTTTTGAAGAATTCCATGAAGAGCCCAATTGAAGACGCACCATAGCCGGAAAGTTCTTAAGAGAGACATTCTCAATATTCCACGACTCGGTTTCCGCGCCAGGCGCCCGACGCCTCAGCTCAGCTAGTAGCTTTTCGAGAATGCCTCGCAGACACTTGTCTACTTGACCCATCAACTCAGTGGGCTGTATAGCGATCTCGACGACATCCGACTTCTTCATGAGAGAATTGCGCACTTGAACGTGGAAACGGGGCCACAGCCACACTTTCCTTAGTCTTAGAGTCTTCAATTGTGTTTGCAGCGGACTCATTCCCCGGGTTATTCGTTCCGGCTGATCTGAAACCGCTTTAATAAACCCCGTAGTGTTCACCTCCCTGTACATTTGCAGCAGAAACGCAATATTAGAATTCTCCTCGACACATTCGGCGTTGAGAATGACAATTCCCGTGATTCGCTTGCGGTCAATCACCTCATTAAGCATATCAGCGACCATGATTGGCGGTGTCACGCTAAACAGCCCGCCCTGAGAATACGCCAGTTTACGCTTCGACCCCAACATTTTCTCGTTCACCACTGTCAGATCGTACTGTAAAGGCTTTGTTCCTCCTTTAGGCCGGGTAATAGCGGCAATTTCGTTGATAGTCTCTCTGAGCCGCTCGTTATCATCGTCCATAGCGCCCACAATTAGAATAAGCGAGTTTTCTTTTACAGTTCCAAACTCTGTCTTCTTCAATGGCGCATTTTCAGCTCCGATCTGGGCCAGGGCCCGTACCAGATTGGCGACAATCGGGTGCAATCCGAGCCCTCGAGCCAGCACGAGCAGCCCGTTCTCAGCAAGCATATCGGTTACAATCCTCTGCTGGAAATTGAGCGCTAGCGAGGTGTACACTCTTGCTTTGCTCTCGGACACTGCAGGATCCGGGATAAGCTCTTCTTCCTTGATGTCTTCAGGTTGCTCCTCAAAGAGTTCCTCTACTTCGGCCTTGCTCTCCTCTATATATTTTTCGCCATCATACAGTTGGCCCTGGTCGGTCGCCTGTACGAATAGATCCTCGTCATCACTCTCCATTTTCGAAATCAGGTGCGCATAACTGGTACAGATACCGGGTAACTAACGCGCTAATAATCGCGAAAGCGACGCGGCTGTAAATGTGTTGGTGCCTGACGGAGATCCGACGTGCGGCTCAACCTGAAAAATGCTGGTTTTCGTGGATACAACCGTCCGAACTAACGGAGTCTGGGGCAGAGTCCCAGTATACAGGTCACTGCTGGTGTAATAGTACAGCATGGAGTGTATATGGGGAGACCAATCCCCCCCCCCCCCAGACTCCCCAGGGGCTCCGCTTCCCGGAGGGAGCCGCACGAGCCGCACAGGCGAGAGGTTTGGGGATACTTGTTTCGCTTAATGCTTGTCTAATGAATTAACTAACACGAGCTATACCTGGTGTTAGTGTGTGTGTGTGTGTATTGTATTCAACAATGGCTGCGGAATGGAAGCCCCACCGTTCCTTGGTCGACTACCGTCCCATTCATCACACAATTACCAATTAGATATTTCAACTGAGTGACGACCTAAACCGTATAACCAAGCACTGTAACCTTTCAACGTATTTAACTCAATCACGCAATCATTAGCAGCCGTGTGTAGGTCAACCGACTATAGGCAGGTCGGGTCGCTAGTTTGAGAGCCGAGGGTCGGAGCTCCGAGCCCTCGTACGGCTGACACCGTTCAGTCACTTCCCTTCCTCGAAACTTTGAACGGTTTTTGACGACCGCATACGGCATTTTTCACTGATCTGAATCCCGGAATAACCATGTCGAGGACTATCAAGCATCTGATAAGCGAGCTGCCAGATGACCATACTTTCTACTCCTTCGAGTTCTTCCCGCCGAAGACCCAGTCCGGTCTGGACAACTTGACGGCCCGGCTGGAGCGAATGTCGAGGCTGGGTCCGCTGTTTGTGACCATTACGTGGGGTGCTGGCGGGTCCACTGCCTCCAAGAGCTTGGAAATTGCAGAGCTATGTAGCAGGGATCTGGGACTGACCACCTGTCTGCATCTGACTTGCACTAATATGGACCAGGCCGTGCTGGACGATGCTCTAGAGCAGGCAAAGAATGCCGGCATTAGGAACATTCTGGCCCTGCGAGGCGATCCGCCACGGGGCGAGGAGTACCACTGGGTCAACAATGACTCTCAGTTCCAGCATGCTGTGGATCTGGTGCGATATATCAAGGAAAAGTACGGTGAATGGTTCTGTGTCGGTGTGGCTGCTTACCCCGAGGGCCATGTCGAAAGCGAGGCTGACAGTGAGAACCAGTCGCCAGAGAAGGACTTGCCGTATCTAGTAGAGAAGGTCAAGGCTGGTGCTGATTTCATTATAACTCAGCTATTTTTCGATGCTGACAAGTACATTGAGTTTGACAAGCTACTTAAATCGCAGCCAGAGCTGGCTGAAATTCCAGTCGTTCCTGGTCTGATGCCTGTCAACACGTACCAGACGTTCCTGCGAACTGCGCGGCTCGCCCATGCTACAATTCCAAAGGAGATCCATCAGAAGCTTGAGAATATGGATACCGACGACGATGATAAGGTCAAGGCTCTCGGTGTGGAGCTTCTGTCCAGCATTATTCACAAGCTTAGAGCCGCGAAGGTGTGCCGAGGATTCCATTTCTATACGCTCAACTTGGAGAAGGCGGTGGCTAAGGTCCTTGAGTACTCCGGCATTGTATCGGAAGAGGCTGCTGCCGTTCAACAGACCCATGGCATTCCGAAAACCGAGGCACTCCAGGTGTCTGCGGGAAAGGGTCTGTTGGGGCGAGAGGCTACCTGGGACGATTTCACAAATGGACGATTTGGAAACTCACGGTCTCCGGCTTACGGTGAAATTGATGGCTACGGTCCAACGCTCCACGTTGATAACAAGCGGGCATTGGAGTTGTGGGGGAGCCCGAAAACGGTCAAGGACATTACAGACATGTTCATCCGACACATTACAAACGAGCTGACGATTATTCCGTGGAACGACCAGCAACTGTCTGCCGAAACAGCGCTCATCCAGGAGGAGCTGATAGAGATGAACGAAAAGGGGCTATGGACGGTTGCTTCTCAGCCTGCAGGCAACTGTGTGCGATCGGACGATAAAATCTATGGCTGGGGAGGCAAAGGGGGCCGTGTGTTCCAAAAGGCATTTGTTGAGTTCTTCGTGCCGCATAACGTCTGGCTGAAGCTCAAGCCCAAGCTGGACGAGGACCCTGACGTGACCTACTACGAGGGGCACATGGAAAACGGCCGCGGAGTATTCTATTCTAGTCTGAGGGATGATAAATCGGCCAATGCCGTGACGTGGGGTGTGTTCCCAAATAAGGAGATTGTCCAGACCACTATCATTGAAGAGGAGAGCTTCACGTCATGGCGAGACGAGTCATTTAGTATTTGGCAGCAGTGGAAGCACTTGTATCCGCCAAAGTCGCCCTCTGCGGAACTGATCCAGCAGATTTACGACACTTATCACTTGGTGTCTGTTATCCATCATGATTTCTTTAACGAGACGGGCCTATGGCAGTTGATTCTTAAAAACATATAGAGTTGCTCAATTGCTACACCTGGCTTATAGATGTGTGTATATACCGTATAATGGCATCATATATGGATATGGCTGAATATGCCGCGAGTTTGCTAATACTGCACAGAGCAGTAAAATGTCGTTAATTGTAAGTGGCAATTGAACGACTTTCTGGCTTCTTTTGAAAGGCAAGTAAAAAAAAAATTTAGGTGAGACTACGATAAGCAGCATGCACTGCAGCAAAAACAGCTTTCTATAAAAAAAGCAATCCACTCTGTGCAATCAATACGCTGTTTATCCTCGCGTGTTCTAGACTCGTTGATAACATGAAATTGAAACTGTTTGATGAGGTGGAGGAAGTGGCCAAAAATATTTGAACGGCTAGGCATGCGAACGCGTTACAGAGAGATAAGCGGCTCGTAAATTACGAACAACTGAGGTCGATTATTTCTCCACTCTACACATGGGCTGTCAAAGAAAAAGCTGATGTGGATTTATCTTTTTCTCCTATGTTCATCGAACAATAATCTTGAGCAGACGAGCAATTATTTGTCTATCCCAGCCTGGTCTTGGTGAGGCTAACTAACTTTGTCTCCTGTCGCCATGGAACATGGTGCAACCAATGTTTTACACACATCCTAATCGTTCAGGACTCGACTTTGCCTAACTGGTGATTGTAAACCCCACCTCGTTCGATATCGTACGGCTTAACTCCGCGTAAATGGATCAACACTTCTTAATCAAGCAAATCAATTCATATCAGATCATATTCTGATATACATTCGACCCCAGTGTTTCCCCACCAGGTAAGCGATTTTTTCCCCTCTCCCGCTAAGCTGCTTGAATATGCGCACTTGATTATTTT
The DNA here is from genome assembly GCF_965637985.1 of Blastobotrys vanleenenianus. NCBI lineage: Eukaryota > Fungi > Ascomycota > Dipodascomycetes > Dipodascales > Trichomonascaceae > Blastobotrys > Blastobotrys vanleenenianus. Next base: position 122,635 of record NW_027481846.1, read on the forward strand.
TGAGTTTCCATTTCAGCATATGTACAGCAACTACCTGTAGTAAATGTCAAGCTATTTGGCCAGAAAAATATATTCTGCAGTCTGGATGCTCGGGTTGGAGACGCTTCGTTAAAGTGGCATGCAAAATGCAATGTAAATGTAGGTCAAAAGATCACCTTATGATCTCGGATCACAAAGCACACCTTTGCCGCTCCGCACGAGCGACAAGTAAAATGTATATATATATAATAAAACGCTTAGATGCATTTTGGAAGGACCAACCCGTGGCCCTTTGCTCATTTTGAGAAACGGTCTAGGTTGGACATCAACAGTCATGACCTCGTTAACTCGCGACGGCAGCAAGAGTGAATACTACGCAACGCTGAAACGATGTTCTACTGAGGAGCTGTTTTTGCGGGCCATTAAGGGGTTGAATACATTACTTAAATCTGGTAGGCTGACAACATGTCGCGATAATTCCACTGGCATCACCCGGGTCATATATGAAGACAGTAAAGGAGGTGGTAAAAAGGACGTTTTAGGGCTGAAACTTATCCCGTATCCTACTTTGCATAAATCTGAGTTCCAGGCTGGCATGAGCTCTCACGCAAAGCAGCAGCGCAGCAGTAGGTTTCGGGGATCCCGTCGTGGCGTGATTGGTGAGGCTCGACATGTTATGAGCGAGGCCGCCGCACATTATCGCCGACACGGGACCGGCCGGTTCTTTTACCACGACTCCACCTCGGCAATCACCATCACGTTTAACCGCGTCTCTCCAGATATAACGTGGACCGACAAAGGCTCGCTGGGCGAGAACGAGTTTAAGGAAGCATGCTATCTGGCATTTCTCGGCCTGGGAGTGACGGCGCTCGATGCTAAGCGCATTCCCCTTTATACTCGCAAAGAGCTTGAATCTCAGTATACCTCCTTTCGCATTTCATCTAATAATAGCGTAGGTACGTAGCACTGATTTAATCCCCACATAGCGTAAGTACGTAGTACTGATATTTTTCTCACTAATACACTACTGTATACCCAACTTTTCAAGGGCCCCTTCAACGTAATGCTGTATTTTCTTCGCCTAAATGTATTCTACGGGAGCGTTACCCGGTAAGATGTCTAAGACTTGACTCCCCCCTGAGCTGCTGATCCTCCGCATAAGCCGCATAACGGATGTCGCAGAGATTAGCTAATGCGGATGTATGGAAAACTGTAATCAAGATTCGATACCGCTGTGCTATGTGTGTACTGTTTTTTTCGACAATATGGTAAATCAAAGCAATTTTCAGTGCACCTACGATACCCCGATCTATTCGAATGGAGCAAATCGACGTGCGTCAGGATTTGAGGCACTTCTGCATTAACGAAACGTAAATGAGGGACAATTCAGATTACCGCAATTGGGCATTGAGTCGATTTGTCACATTTTTGGCGAGTTTGTGGTCGTCCTCAAAATCTTGTCCTCGCATCAAAACGCATTTCCGAACCACCTCAAGTTTCTAACGCCATTTCCACAAAATGGGGCAATACAAAACCAGGGTGCGTAGGTCACAAAGACATGCTCCCTAAAGACTTCCATCAGCTAGTAACGATGATGACACGGTCAATGGAATAAGCGACTCTGATCAGGACTGTGATCTCGAACCAGGCTTTATAGTCAACGAGATGAACGGGCTCGAGAGCGATGAAACAGCCTCTGCTAAAGAGATCAGTGATAGGATCGAGCTATTGGAGGAGTATCTATACAAGACAGCGGAGAAGATGCTTGCGGACCCACCACCATCCCACATAGTGAGCGTATCTTCAGGACACACCAGCAAGCCAGGGACCAAGCCTTCATCTAAAACGGCAGAGAAATACAAATCCATTCAGGAGGAATTCGTAGCATGGTATAACGAGAAGTTTTCTTCTCATGCAGCCCCCATGGTTAACTCTGCTTTGGTCGTTCTTTTCCTTTTCGAGCGAGTAATCAGCGGAACAGACCGATCTCACCCCAGTTCGCTTGCTCGTGCCTATCGCAAATGTCGAGAATACCATGTAGCCCTTCAGGACCTGTGGTGGTCTCAAAGACGTACGATATCCAATCCATTTGGACCTCTAACTGAAAAGCACGGCCTAATGACTCAATTCATCGAGCTGCAGCGGATCAAGCAAGAGAGAACTGCTCAGTTGGCGAGGACAAGCAGGAGCCGAAAAAGATTGTCTCCTACAAGCGGAGACATCGCCCTTATTGAAAAACTGGCAATCAATTCGTGGTATATGGCACAGGGGGATGGCGTACTGTTGCGAAACCGCGCATTGTTGCTACTAGACTATCATTTCTCCTTGGAAAAATTGGGTGCTGAGCGGATAAACATGAATTCCCTCGTATTCCTGAAGTCAGTTAATGCAGGCTTTTTGAGACCGGCAAGTACGATTGGATTAGTCACTGGAGCCAACAAAATTGGGCCACATGGTGCAGGTTTACTAAGAAACAGAAATGTCGAAGTGTGCCCGATTTCAGCAATTGCCATCTATCTTTTCTGGCGGTACAATTTGTCTGGTGAAAGGTTCCCTGACTTTCTTAATCTTGCCTGGCAGAGTATCCCTCTTTTCCCGAAGACTGCGAATATACCGACAGAGCACATCTTGCCCCAAACTCGAAGGAAAGCGCTGAAAGAAATCTTTGAAGCAACCGATCTGGATGAAAAATTTTATTCAACAAGTAAAACTACCCGATCCGCAGGTCAGTGGCAGCGGGGGAAAGTTGAGGAAGCCACCTTGACGTCCCCTAAAGAAGCGGTTTGCATTGCAGGGTTTAGCTCCGGCGATTTGAGTTCCTATCATGTCCCTCGAGGAGATATTCAACCTCCACCACAGCTAAGCGAGATGGTATTTCCTGGGGTCACGGAAGCTTTGGAGAGCTTGTACAAATACGTGCTCAACGAGTCATCTTGCAGGCATATCGATGTCCATTATGCGCAGTACCTCAAATCAGTCCGAAAACGGGACTTTGAGATTACGGAGTACTCTCCAGTGGATCGCGCAATGATTGGAATCCAGATATTAACCGTCCTTAAAGAGCTGCGTACAGTCATCCTTCAAGATGCAGCATTGCTTAAGGATATCCATCCTCAGCTCAAGGTTTGGCGGCACGAAATCTTTCGCAGCTCCATGTTTGAAGCCTATGCTCAACAGCTACAGCGTCATGTCGTAGGTGGCGAGCCAGTTGACGTCGACTCGGCCATTAATTTCACGTTCAATAATGAAACTTCTTTGAATGATTGTGATAATGGCCCTGAGAACGGCTGTGGAGACGATTCCAACTTTAATCTGCACCGTGTTGCCATTCGGCCCAATTCAGCCACTTCGTGGACGCAAGAACGGCTGCCAGCAACAGCCCCGGAGTCTAATTCTGCGCCAAAGTCTCTCACTAGCCAGCAACTGACACCTGATCTTTCCAGTAGAAGAGATGCGGCAAACAGCGAAGGGTGTACTACCGATCAAATTAGAGCATTGAGAGAGCGCCTGGACCATGCCGTTGCTAAACACGGCGAGATCTCTACCACTTTGATTTCGGTTTTGGCACGCATGGAGGAGACGAGGTGTGAAATAGGTTTTATCAAAGAGGAGATAAGTTCTCTCTCGATCTAATGCTCTATATATTTTTGTCCGCGTTGTCACTGGCCAAAGCATTGAGCCGGAAATGGCTAATAACCAGGTAACTTAGGTGGTATCTCTTGCAATGGAAAAAAAAAAGCGGTATAGCTTACAAGGCCGGCTCATAAAGCATGATCCATTAGATATTGATTAGTATATAAATAGTTAGTCGAGCGTGGATTTCTGCGATTTATCTTTCAGGGTATTGAAGAGAACCTTGCAAAGCTTTTTGAGATAAGCCATTTCATACTCAAGTTCAAAATGAACCTCTCCCTTAGGCTTTGCTGGTAAGTCGTTGAGACAGTAGACTTTGTTGTCTGAAATGACTCTCGACAAATAGGAAATGGTATTGCAAACACAGCATTGGTAAGCATCCTCTTTTTTCGTGCGAGTGTATGACACAGACACACTATCGCCATATGTGCGCCTTACTTTCCGTCTGTCAACAGCCTCTTGGCGAACCATAGAAGCCAGAGGGTTATAGAGCCACTGCGCGGTATCACGAGACGAGTCCTTCTCAGCAACTCGTACGAGCAGCTCTTCATGGGAGAACACTGGTGGCCGAAGCTGCAGCCGATAGGACAACATGCTCTCAAATCCAAATGGGACCCATTCCGGTGGGGCATAGTTCACTGCCTCATTGTAATTGAAACCATGATTGAATCCAGCGTGATACGCTTTTGGGAACGTTATCACGAACTCGCCGGGGCGCTGGTCCACTGCATAGAATGGCACGCGCTTCACCTGGAGATCGGTTGGGGATATCATTGTTGCTCTCTGGAAAAGTATATCCGGTTGCTTGGCAAAGAGCTCTGGTACCAGGTCTCGCGTCGCCTGCTCAAACAATTCCGCAGCCGCTCCCGGTATGCCATACCACGTCTTCGTTGCCCCGAGATGCTGGTAGTTCACAGAATACGTGTAGTGGTCCTCAGAATGCCAGCAAAAGGCAGAGAACATCATTCCCACATATCCCCACGGGACTGTTACACCGGATATATCCTCTTTCATGTAGTGGAAGAGCGATTTACGGCTCTGCGGGAAAAGGTTGAGGTTCCACGAGTCCTTAGAATACGGGTCATAGGGACGCTCAGCGATCAGAGGGAATCCACTGCCCTTCACATCGCACTTGAGATCTGCGCCGTACTCAACTTTTACCGTACTCGATGGGTCGTTGACTAGTGACCAAAAATACTGCTCTACCGCAGATTCGATCTCATGCTGAGGAGTACTACTTTCGTCAAGCCGTAGCTTCTTGAGGAATTTTTCCCGGAATTCGTCAGCGAACTCTTTGAATTGTTCGAGAGAGTAATTGCCACCTTCTTCAAAGTAGAACTCTCCCGTCCCCAAAAGGCACCGCGGACAGTACCACTTGCGTTTTCTCACTGGGCCTGGTAACAGAGCCAGTTTTGGCCCCAAGCAGTCATAATGGTACACGAGATCGCATTCAGCGCACTCAATTTCCCTGCTGCGTTTCTCGTCTCCTTCTTCATCGCTACTGTACTCCTCAAAGGGTTTCTTGCATACTGTACAGCTCTCATACTGTCCAGCATCACTCTCTACGTCCTCGCCATCTTCACTTTGCTCCTTGTTGTTAAGGCTCATGTGCCCATCACCGGGGTATCTATTGTTGGTATAGTTAGTAGTATTATTGCTTTCTGTGTCGTCCTCGTCATCAATGAAGTTGTTGGTATTTCGTCGGCTCTGGCGGCGCTTTATGGGAGGAGACATAGGAGAGGAGGACGAAGATGCTGCCCGAGGGCGCTTCTTCCTACCTCTAGCACTTTTAAGCAGGTTCTGCTCCTGTTCCCAGTACGCCTCCTCCTCGACTTTCTCATCTGTCTGCTGCTCTGGGTATCCTGCGGCAACAACCGCAGCTTGAAGAGCCTGCTGCTTGGTTATCTGAATGAGGTCGTCAAACAAGTGGCTCTCAATTGCGTAATTGACATACTGCTCGTACGGCAGAATCAGGCGATTGTAGCGATCAAACACCCGGCGCACCGTCTCGAGGTTGCGGTAGTCGGTAGGATCGCTTTCATCAAGCAGCCCCAGCGTGCGGCACACCTGCGGCCACGCCTGGTCGGCTGTGACTTTCTGGTATCCGCCCAACATTTCGACTACGCACTTTAAATAGTAATAGTTCACCGGCTTCCCGCGGACGGCAAAATCCTCGAGCTTGGCAGTGTTCGTAGCAAGTAAATGATACTTGGTTAGCCGGGCTGCCCAGCTGTTGGCGGACCGAGTGACGGCCCCGAGGCTGCTCAGTACCTGCTTCCGAGTATGGAACCGGAACTTGGCCACGTCGAGACAGAACTTGGGACTCCACGACGCCGGCGGGATAATTTTGCAGATGCCATATCTCGGACCAATCTCCTGCGAGAGCTTGCGGATGTACTCGTAGGGGTCCTTGAACTCATCCTCTGTGGGATACACAGTCGGGGCCAGAGGAATATCAAACGGCCTGTGCGGCTTGTGAATATCTTTGTACTCGGTCGCTGGCTTCACAGCCACCTCGCCAATCCCAGGAACATGAGCCAACATAGTTTTACGACGCTGAAGGTATGCCCTTTCGTGGTGTATAGCGGTCACCCGAGCTAAATCGAGTCTTTTTTTTCTCTCTCTAAATCACTATAAATGACACTGTCGGTGACATGAGCCGTTTTGGGTGGTGTGTCTCTCACTCGGGCACTTTAACAATAGTGCTTGCGCAGGCACGGGAATTTCACAGTGGGGGATGTGCGTGCCATTGGGGGATGGCAGGTGGGCCGGCAGTACTATCTATCCATGGGCATGGAGAGTACGGGGTAACCTGGCTTTGTTCGACTTTACTACTTGTCCATTTCATTAGATAGTAGTTACAATTATATAGTCAGAGTTTTTAATGAGATTTTATCTATCTATATAATTTTTTTAGGATGAGTTGGCCAGGTTGATTGACCAGTATACCAATTAGTTTCCAGCATTACTGGTAATGGTTTGTATATATCGAAGTATTGCTGCCACCAGTAAATGGAATTTTGATTTATACAGATATTGTTATAAAGTCTACCTGTTGTATGAATTGCCATTTTTTTTTCGTAATCAGGTATTCGACGGAAGAGTCTAGTCGTACCTCGTTCAGTCAAGAAATATTGCGTTATCCCTGGCGAGAATTAAGTCGTACAACAATGCTATAGATTAACTCTGATAATTGACTACTTTGTCTAAATATCACGAAAGATTGCGCTGGATCGTAGACCATGTAAGTATGCTATAATGGAAACAGGCAAGTTGCCAGCATAATTCAAGAAATACACTCTGAAATATAAACCTGAGAATCCACTATTGTTCAATCCAACGGATGCATCCAGATATTTTATATAAAATTGGTAGTGTTTTCCTTGGCATCGTGAATACGTTAGGAGTTTAAGGACTAATAGAACGTGCGTTTAATGAGCATGAAACAGCGCTGTTTCAGCACGCCGTAGATCTCACAGGGGGAGGCCGATACATTTTCAAGTATTTCACCGATACCAACACAACTCTCATGACCAAGAATGCAATGGAGGCAGAAAAGCTTGTAACGAGCAGGCCGGTATTTAATACGCGGCAGATGCCAGCAGAAATCTGGATGATAGTTCTTGAGTATCTCACGGAGCGAGATTTGAATCCGTATTTCCGATACGAAAGCATCTGGAGATATAGACTGGTCTCTCGTGAGTTCAACGCAATATTAACTCCTATTATTTGGCGGCATGTTTTTTTGTCTATCGAATGGTCAGGAGATTGTGCTAGGTTTTGCTCGCAAACCTGGAACAGTTATATAGCAAAGCATGATGAACAGGGACTACCCAAATTGCCGGAGTTTAGGACTTTGGCGGAAATTGTAGAGGACGTCTTCAAATCAGAGTGTAGAACCGTTGATGATATTATGATACGGATCCTCAAAGAGTGCTTGAGTCGTAACAGATACGGCCACATCGTTGCTAAAATCGAAAAACGCGGTCTATTGTATTATCAAATTGGTAAAGCGTGGCGCGGGAAGAAGGATAAGAAAACTGCTATTGAAATTGCCAAATTAATCAAGAGCGCTTGCAGATTACCAAAACAACGTCGCGTAAAATTGAATTACTGGTCGCTCAAACATGCATCTCCATTTCTCATCCGCCATGTCAAGGATATTCGGCATGTATCCATTACGGTTGAGCCTGGATCTTCCAAAATACATCGTTGTTGCTTCGATTGCTATATGGATGTGGTTTGTCAGCTTGCCGTCCTTCCTCGCTTGCAAACGGTTGAATTTCAATGGTACAAACCTACGGTGGCCAGGGGATCGGTCGAAAATTCTGTGTTGAAAGCATTCCAAGAAAGGAAGTATGTCAAACTCAAGCTTGGTCTTAAAACTCGCAACGGTCCGGCTGCACTGAATTTGCTTGAAAAGATGAAGAAATACGACGATCCAAGCAGAACAACGACAGAGCTCAGGCTATCTTGGCTTGAGAGTGAACAGCTCACACCTTTTACGCCTATCCAATGTGTGCCGTTTGAGTCGCTGCGAAAAGCCACTTTTTGGGCCACTGTTGTCCCTTCAAACTTCCTTAAGGTACTGCTCTCATTTCCAAATCTTGGCCATTTAGCTATTGATATCTCAGACGTGATCTATAAAGACTTCGACGTTGTGCTTCAACTTCCAAAAAATATCAAAAGACTTGAGCTATCGTGCAGGAGGCACTATTTGAATTTAACTGGTACAATTGCTGGTGAAGGTGTCAAGCTGCTGAAAATCATGGCGTATCAAACGATGATGCAAATTGCACTTAATATGCCTTCCGTCGAGTGCCTCCATTTCGAGGATGGGGTTGAGCGCCCAGTCTTTTCACATTTTATGAAAGATATGCATACTTTCGGGAGGCTAAAAACACTACATCTTGGGGCCCCAGTAACGGATCAGTTGATATCTATGTTGAACCATTTCAAGCCTTCAGAATCACTTCATTTCGCCAATACGCGATCTAGGGATGACGATGTGGAAGAGAGAAAAAGAGAAGGAAGAACGAAAAACGTGAAGAGAATGAAAAGAGTGAAAAGAGAGGAGAGGGAGGAAGACGATTATGAAGATATTGTCGCGTATGGGCTCAAGAAAAACGTCGCCAACATGGCAAACTTTTGGAAATGTCAATGGATTCCACCCAGGGTTGTTTTGCAGTTTAGTGAAGCTTCCTATTCTGATCTATGGTACAACATAATTGGACATTTTGTTGCTTTGCCTAATGTTTCTAAGTTATTTGTCGATTTCGACAGGGAAAGGGGGTTGGAATTCGTCCCTAGACATTTCTATGGTCCATATAAGTTAAACGATGCCTGGCTTGATAATCTCCCCAATCGGTTCTACTTTGTCGGTAAGCAGCTTGCAGAAGAATGTGATGCTAACAGACCAGAGATTGTGGCAGAGTATTTCAACTAGTCGTTAGTATATTAACTTTATCGCATCAAACTAGGTCGTGTCTATTGGGGGGACCAGTCCCCCCAAACCCCCCTGGGGGCTCCGCTTCGCGGAGATCTGATTGACGGGGGTTTGGGGGCAGAGCCCCCAACTACGGGAGCTCGAGGGCTGGCCCTCGAATACACTCCAGCACTAGTGAAACTGGTGCCCCCGAATCCTCCCTAAAGCTCCGCTACGCGGAGGGTAAATATCAACCATAATTGATCTATTCAGGGTCATTTGTAATGATCTCATGGAAGCCCAATGCATTCACAGAGTCCAGAATACCCATGAATCCGCAATGAACCGTAGCGGATTTAACGGTTCGGGACTGTGTGCTCCATTATTTTACGCCAATGGTATACGCAACTAATATTACACACTACGTTTCAACCTGCAAGGTATCTCGAGCCCCAGATGAGTTCCCCGTTAACCGGTCCAACCAGAAGAACAGAACGCGCTGCCTGCCATAGCGAGATCCGGCGTGCTGTGCGGCTTTGTGCCTACCCCACACTGTCCCGCGGAACCATCCTGTGCGGCGCGGTGTTAGCGATGGCGGGACCGGATTCGGAATGGGGCTGTGCGGCTCAACCGCTCCGCGTATAATCGGAAGGACCCTGTGCGGCTCACTGGTACCAATATCTAACGGCCTCCTCTTTTTCTTGAGCAGTGGATGAAAGACTATTTAAACATGTAGAATTTCCTCGTTAATCGAATTCTTTTGATATCATCAGTCTACATCTTCAGACAACAATCAACTAATCTATCACAATGGGAAAGGTCCTTCTTGTTTTGTACTCCGCCGGCCAGCACGCCAAGGACGAGGAGAAGCTCCTCGGATGCATTGAGAACGAGCTCGGTCTCCGACAGTGGATTGAGTCCCAGGGCCACGAGCTGGTCACCACTTCCGACAAGGATGGCGAGGACTCTGACCTTGACAAGCACATTGTCGACGCCGAGGTTGTCATCACCACTCCATTCCACCCAGGTTACATCACCCGAGAGCGAATCGCCAAGGCCAAGAACCTGAAGATCTGCGTCACCGCCGGTGTTGGTTCCGACC